>NC_091064.1:127007492-127307492 GCF_000393655.2 Nicotiana sylvestris | reverse complement strand
ACTTCCCTTTTTGTAGAACTCTGAGCACAGTACACAAGTGATCTGCATGCTCAGCCTCTGAATGAGAATATACCAATATATATCGCCAATAAATACGATTACGAACAGATCTTAAAAAGGGCCTGAAAATACAGTTCATCGAATCCATGAATACTGTTGGGGCATTGGTCAAATCGAATGACATAACATGAACCTAAAAGTGCCTATATCTGGTCCTGAATGTTATCTTCGGAATATCTTCCTCCTTAAACCTTAACCCGGTCCTCAAGTCTATCTTTGAAAAACACTTGGCACCTTGTAACTGATCAAATAAATCCACAATCCTCGGGATCGGGTACTTATTCTTGATCGTCACCTTATTCTTCCTATAATTAATGCACATTCGTAAGGAGCCATCCTTCTTTCTCACAAACAACACAGGTGCTCCCCACGGTGACGTACTAGATCTGATCAAACCTTTTTTCAAGCAAGCCCCTTAGTTGTTCCTTTAACTCGTTCAGCTCTGCGGGGGCCATTCTATAGGGGGAATAGATATTGGATGAATATCTGGTAGTAGTAGGTCAATGACAAACTCAATTTGTTGCTCTGGCTGAAGACCCATAAGCTCATCGGGAAACTCATTAACTACAGTAAAGAACTTAATGGTTGGTAACTCTACTTCCACATCCCAAACCCAAACTCAGTGATAAATATAGTCCTTTCTGATTATCTTTCTTGCCTTGAGATAGGAGATAAATTTACCTTTTGGCGATGCGGTATTACTTTTCCATTCCAAATCAGGCTCTCCTGGAAACTAAAATCAAACCATCTTTGATCTACACTTGATGTTAGCATAACAAAAGACCAATCAATCCATACCTATTATAATATCAAGTCCTACCCAACTGAACACCACATATCTTATCCTTGTTTATTATCAAACCTATCACGGGCCATTTCGGGCCACATCCATATATATAGGTAACAATATTAAAACATAACTTGCATAACTAATTTACAAAAAAGTTTATATACATAGGGGTCGACTAGGCCGTAGACATGTCATACCCAAAACTATATATAGGATAATGTCTGCAAAACCTCTAAATAGGCATAACCATAATATATACAAGTCGGGACGGGCTCCGTATGTCATCATAAAACCACCTAACATATTTAGAACCCTGACTTGGCAATAGTCCAAGAAGAGGTGGAACTCATCAACCAAAAACTAACACTTGGAGGAAGTCTAAGGTAGAGGGTCCTTGCCTCGTCCTATATAAGAACCTCGATTAGACACACTTCGAAGCGAGATCTTAATATCCTTATCGGTTACCTTCCTCCTCTTGGCCCGACTACTATCCTTTTCCTCTGCATATACTATAACATACACTGGCGAACCTTGATTGACGGACTCCCAAAACTATGGACTATTTGGAACCTCAGAAGAGCTGGTGCCCACAAATGCCTTGACATAGTTTTGAGCCTGAGGGAAACCCGGTTGTGCCAATCCATGCACTACTCCACTCATACCCTGATCAACGGGTTGTGATAATGAAACTAAGGACCTTGGCGAGGTCAGAACTTCTCTCACCCCATCTGCTACCGGAGTGGTCGAAACATCTCAAACGGATGACTCATATGGACCCTTGGATGGATCCTCCTCAATAGAAACCATGATCTCTGATGGGTATGACTCCATAGTATAACTTATATCTCTTTCTAACACCTTCGTAGCCTTCTGACCCGTGCTAGCTGCTGTAGTATTTGGAGGCATCGCTAAAAATGTAACACATTATTAGGAACATAAATACTTATATTGCACGATCTAAGATAAGAAGAGAGGATAACATCTTATATGTCCTGTAGCCTCCTGTCTATGAGTGTGGAGCAAAACACACCCATAAACAAGACTCTACTAGACACAGTCTGTAGACAACCCTAGGATAGAACTGCTCTGATACCACTTTTGTCACGACCCAAACCGATGGGCCGTGACGGGTGCTTGAATCCTACCTGTCAAACACCCCTAAGCACGCATCTAAGATATGAACCTGAATAACATCAGCTGAATTACGAAAATAACATACATGAAGAAGACCTTCCAACAAGGCATATGTACGTATACATGCAGAATACAGTGGGCGAGCCGGCAAGGCACTTATACATCCAATACTAAAAGCTGACAAGGCCATATACAACCCAACTAGACATACTGTCTATAGACCTTTAATAGAAATATAGTTGTACAAAGATGGTACTGAGCCACGTCATACCCCTATATATATATATATATATATATATATATATATATATATATATATATATATATATATATATATATATATATATATACACACAAACGTATCGTACCAAAATCAAAAGCAGCTCCAGATCAAGTAGAGCACGCCAATTCTTGCTGATCAAGGATCCTAAGAAGGGGGACCGTCAGCTTGCCTACCTACACCTGCGGGCATGAAACACTGGCCCCGTGAAATAGGGTGTCAGTTCGAAAATGTACTGAGTATGTAAGGCATGAAAATTAGTACGTAAAAGACGTAGATGAAACATGGAATAAAGAAATACATCCTTAAATCTGAATAACTTTGTAAATTCTGAAACATTTATAATGTCAGTATAAATGTCATGTCATGCATAGGTATGGGTGTACATAATATCATCAAGCTACTAAGGGCGTCCCATCATTTTGTCTCGGCCGCCTGTGGACAACATCATCAACATATACCAATTGATCAGGTGGTGGTGCGTATATAACGCCGTAACCTTTTCCCATATCCCGTATACATATATTTACATATATACACGTATATAACGCCATCTGGTCATGGGTCAATGTACATGTATAAATGGGTGAAATGCATGAAAAATACGTAAATAAGATTTTCTCCGAATTCCATTAAAATCAATATGCCTTTCGGATAAACTTTATCAAATACATATTTTTTTGAGACCCATGAACAGAAGATATAATTATAATTCACATAGGAAATCAAGAATATGGGTACCCCTAGTATTTCTATGAATAGAGTCATTTATGAAAGTTGCGTATTTTGCTCGTTTCATTTGTATCGTATGGATCATGCCAAAAGAAAGAAAGGATAGCCTTAACATACCTGAAGTAGGGAAAACTCCGTATAACATTCCGTTGAAAACCTTCGTGGATAGAACTAAGAACCCAAAAATCGGATTAAACTTCTGTATTTTGAAACTGATGAATGAAATCAGTGTGATGACCTGGCCAGTCGTCTCATGAGTTACCACTCTGTTTCCCCCATTTCTGCTTCTTATTGCTTTGTCTATCGGTTCTATATGTGATCGGGTTGGTTGGCACGGGATCGAAAAGGATTTGGTAAGGTTTGAGACACTTAGTCTCCTTTGAGGAAAGCTTAAGTTGGAAAAGTCAAATGAATGTTGACTTATGTGTTAGAGGGCTCAGATGTGAGTTCTGATGGTTTGGATAGCTCCGGGAGGTGATTTGAGACTTAGGAGCGTGATCGGAATGGGTTTTGGAGGTTCGGAGTTGATTTAGGCTTGAATTGGCAAAGTTGGTATTTTGACGATTTCCGGTTGGTAGGTGAGATTTTGATATAGGGGTCGAAATGGAATTCCGAGAGTTGCAGTAGTTCCGTTGTGTCATTTGGGATGTGTTTGCAAAATTCCAGGTCATTCGGACGAGGTTTGATTGGGTTTTTGATCAAAAGCGAAATTCGGAAGATTTTGAAAACTTAGGCTTGAATCTAATGAGTTTTGGTTGATTCGATGTTGTTTGAGGTGTTTTGAAGATTGGTATAAGTTTGAATAAGGTTATGGGATATGTTTGTGCTTTTGGTTGATGTCCCGGGGGCCTCAGGGTGATATCGGGTGGTTGACGGAGAGTTTGGAATTTTGATGAAGCTGCAGATTTTCTGCTTCTGGTATTTCCGCACCTGTGGATTGGAGACCGCAGGTGCAATGCCACAGATGCGAGGAGGAAGGCCGCAGAAGCGGAAGAAGGTAAGGGAGGTTGTGACCACAGGTGAACCGAACCTGCGATGGCACAGGTTTGTGCATCGCAGAAACAGAAGTGGGCGTTTAAGTGAAAAAACACATAAGCAGCTCTTGGACCGCAAAAGCGATACCGCATATGTGGTGCATTGATCGCAAGTGCGAAAATGCCTAGGTCAGAATGTATATATTTTGTCCTTCGCAATTTTCAGAGGGTTTCACCATTTTTAAACGCAATTTCTTGAGTTTTGGGAAATTTTGAAGAGAGAATTCAATGAGACTTCATTGAGGTAAGAATTTTGGACCAAAAACTCGTTCCTATGGTATTATTTCACGGATTAGAGCTAATTAATGGAATTTAAGGGTTAAAAATTGGGGAAAACTAGGGCTTGATATTGGAGACCTAGACTTGAGAATTTGAAGGGTCATTTTTGGTCGGATTTCAGAACTTTTGATATGTATGAACTTGTGGGGAGATAAGGAATCCATTGATGTTAATTTTATTGAATTTTGAGACGAGGGCCCGGGGGTCGGGTTTGGCCAATTTCGAGATATTTGGTATTATTTGATTATTTTTGCTTGGGCTTCGTTCCCTTAGCATATTTTGACTCCGTGATTCTGATTTTGGATAGATTCGACGTGGGTGGAGGCCAATTCGAGGGGCAAAGGCATCGCGGAGTAGTATTTTCACCGGTGTGAGGTAAGTAACCGTTGTAAATCTGGAACTAAGGGTACAAAACCCCGATATTTGAACTGTTTTGATAAATGTGGTGATGCACATGCTATGTGACGAGCTTGTGAGCATGCACCGGTAGGGATTGTGACTTGGTTCATCCCGTAGCGACTATTAAGCCGCGTATTTGATTTGGAATCTTATAATATTCTGAACCTTAGTCATTTATATTATATTATAGGTTGTATGCCATGTTTGGGGCCTTGTGCTGACCTATTGAGACCCTTAGGGGCATTTCTACTATTTTTCCTCACTCTATTTGTTTTAAAGCATATCTTTAGTCATGTTTTACCTGTTTATTATTTAAAACTGGTTTATCATTGTACTACTTAAAATGTGAGAAATGTTCGGACTGAGTTCCCTGATTCCTACTTTTATGCCCGACTGGCTGTGAGGTTAATGACTGAGAGAGGTTAAGAACCTAATGGTGAAGATATTCATATATATATATATATATATATGTATTATGGATCGGGCTGCACGCCGCAGCGATACTTATATGGATCGGGCTGCAAGCCACAATGATATATATATATATATATATATTGGATTGGGCTGCGCACCGCAACGATATGATGTTTGGGCTATAGAAGCCCCTCCGGAGTCTGTACACCCCCAGTGAGCGGAGTCGACTATAAAATATGGATCGGGTTGCACGCCGTAGCGGTTATTATGATTATTATTATTATGAGACATTAATGAGCCCGAGTGGTGAGATTGTGTACTGAGTGACGAGAGCTAAGTCACGAGTGACTGAGAGGCTGCCCGAGAGGCCATGTTCTAAGTGATACCTTGCCCGAGGGGCCCATTTAGGATAGTTTTCACTAATTTCACTCTTCTCTTAAAATAAGCCTTTGTTGAAAATTGCTAAGTAAATGATTTCAAGTATTCCAAATGAAACTGAAGTTTTTATGACAAAACTGGTTTATAAACTGTGGAATTTGATCTGTTATAATGTTATTTACTCTTTTATATGATTTTAACTGCTCGTCACTGCTTTCAGACCTTATTTACTTTAGTTACTTACTGAGTTGGCGTACTCACGTTACTCCCTACACCTTGTGTGCAGATCCAGGTGCCTGAGCGGCAGAGTGAGGGTCCTCAGCTTATCCAGAGTTTGCTGGAGATTGCAAGGTAGTTGCATGGCATCTGCAGCCCTGCTTTCCTCCCTCCTATCTTGTTCTTTTCTGTATTTTTAGACTTATGATGTATTAGACAGTCGGTTGTGTATTTAGAGGCTCTAGACTCGTGACACTTGATGTTTGGGCTGTGTTGTCTTATGTTTTATTGATTTCCGCACATTTTTAGTTGTTTTAGACACTTCTTATGAAAATTGGTATTTAAACCCGTGTTAGAAAAATGGCTTTATAAAAGAAAAAGGGTTGTGATAAATGTTTGGGTTGGCTTGCATGGTAATGCGATAGGCGCCATCACGACCGGGTATTTGGGGTCGTGACAAGTTGCTATCAAAGCCCAAGTTACATAGGTCTCGCGAGTCATGAGCCGGTTAGTAGAGTCTTGAAGATCGGTATGGAGACATCTGTATTTATCCTCGAGAGGCTGCAGAACCTTTAGGAAAAACTTCATATTCTTGAAATTCTTGTCGTGCAAATTTGTTAACCCGAGTACTGAACTTCTATTATTCCATTCTCTCATAGATGGTGAGGACACGTGCTACCGGGCAGGATGGACGACCACCAGTACCACCAGCTGGGGCCACTAAAGGCCGAGGACGCGGTCGAGGCCGTGGTAGGGGCAGAGCAGCTAGGGCAGCACCTATAGATCCACCAGCTGCCCCAGTTCAGGATCAGGTCCCAGTTGTGGACGCTACAATAGCACCAACTCAGGCACCAGCTGTGCCTATTGTGATTCCAGGCCTTCAGGAGGCTTTAGCTCAGATTGTATTAGTGTGTACCGGTCTGGCTCAGGCGGTCTTAGTTACTACGGTCGTAGCTATTTCTCAGGCCGGGGGAGGCACCCAGACTCCCGTTGCTCACACACCTGAGCAGATTGTGCAGGGACTCTAGACACCAGGGGCACCTCCAGCCCAGCCGGTTGTACCAGCTCAGGAGTATGTGGTACTAGTTATGCCGGACAACGAGCAGCATCGATTAGAGAGGTTTGGTAGACTTCAGCCTCCGACTTTCAGCGGTGAAGAGGGCGAGGATGCCCAGGGTTTCTTGGATAAGTGCCAGAGGATGCTCGTACAACAGGTATTCTAGAGACCATGGTGTAGCATTTACCACTTTTTAATTTTCTGGAGCTGCCTTCACTTGGTGGGAGGCTTATGAGAGGCATAGGCCTGTTGGTGCAGCGCCCCATACCTGGCAGCAGTTCTCTGTTCTATTTTTGGATAAGTATGTGCCACAGTCTCGCTAAGAGTAGCTGCACAGGCAGTTCGAGCAGTTGCATCAGGGAGAGATGACTGTGACACAGTATGAGATGCAGTTCTCTGAGTTAGCTCGTCATGCGGTCTGGTTGGTTCCCACAGATCGAGAGAGGATCAGGAGGTTTATTGATGGCCTCACGTATCAGCTTTGGATTCGCATGACTAGGGAGAGGGTGACAGGTGCTACTTTCGAGGAGGTTGTTGACATCGCCCGTGAGATTGAATCGGTTCGTCGCCAGAAGCGAGAGGAGAGGGAGGCCAAGAGGCCTCGAGGATCTAGTAGCTTTAGTAGTGCTCCTTTGAGGGGTCAGTTCCAGCAGGGCAGAGGCCGTCCATTCAGGCAGGCTCAGTCAGCTCGCGCAGGTTATCGTAGGGCATCATTGGGCCATGGTTCTCATAGTTCTCATCAGGGTCATTTATCACTCAGTGCCCTTCCAGCCCAGAGTTTGTCTCGTGCTCCATCAGTTCAGGGTTCTTCCATGCCAGGTCCTTCTACTGGTCATTCCTGTGCCAGGGGTTCCCTTCAGTCCCCATCTCCAGCACCGAGGAGTTGTTATGAGTGTGGAGAGTTTGGGAATATGAGGAGTCAGTGTCCTCGTCTTCATGATGGTCCGTCTCAGTAGAGGGGTTAGCCCTCGACTTCTGCTCCAGTCACTTCACCACCCACCCACCCAGCTAGGGGTGGAGGTCAGTCAGCTAGGGGTCGCCCTAGAGGGGGAGGTCGATCAGGTGGTGGTCAGGCTCGTTTCTATGTCCTCCCAAGTAGACCAGATGCTACTGCTTCAGATACCGTGATTTCAGGTATTGTTTCAGTCTGCCACAAAGATGACTCTATACTATTTGATCCCAGTTCCACCTTTTCTTATGTGTCATTATACTTTGCCCGTTATCTGGACATGCCTCATGAGTCTCTTATTTCACATGTTCATGTATCTACTTCGGTGGGCGATACTATTATTGTAGACCGTGTGTACCAGTCGTGTATGGTGACTATTGGGGGTCTAGAGACCCGAGTGGATCTTTTATTATTGTGTATGGTGGATCTCGATGTCATTTTGGGCATGGATTGGCTATCTCCATGTCATGCTATTCTGGACTGTCATGCCAAGACAATCACATTGGCTATACCGTGTGTGCCACAGATCGAGTGGAGAGATTTGACTAATTATGTTCCCGGTAGAGTTATCTCATTCTTGATGGCCCAGCGTATGTTTGGGAAGGGATGTCTTTCGTATCTAGCCTTTGTGAGGGATGTCGGTGCAGAGACTCCCAGTATTAATTCTGTCCTAGTTGTGAGGGATTTTCTCGATGTGTTTTCTACAGATCTGTCGGGCATGCTACCAGATAGGGATATTGATTTTGGTATTGACCTGGTGCCAGGCACTCAGCCCATTTCTATTCCGTCGTATCGTATGGCACCAACGGAGTTGAAGGAGTTAAAGGAGCAGCTTCAGGAACTCCTTGATAAGGGGTTCATTCGGCCTAGTGTGTCACCTTGGGGTGCGCTAGTTCTATTCGTGAAGAAGAAGGATGGAACTATGAGGATGTGCATTTATTATAGGCAATTGAACAAGGTAACAATTAAGAACAAGTATCCCTTACCTCGCATTGATGATTTATTCGACCAGCTTCAGGGAGCGAGAGTGTTCTCCAAGATTGATCTCCGTTCGGGTTATCACCAGTTGAAGATCATGGACTTGGACATTCTTAAGATAGCTTTTAGGACCCGATATGGTCATTATGAGTTCTTGGTGATGTCTTTTGGGCTGACCAATGCCCCAGCAGCGTTCATGCATTTGATGAACAGCATGTTCTGGCCTTATCTCGACTCGTTTGTCATAGTCTTCATTAATGATATTCTGGTGTATTTGCGTAGCCATGAGGAGCACACAGAGCACTTGAGAGTTGTGTTGCAGAGATTAAAGGAGGAGAAGCTTTACGCAAAAATCTCCAAGTGTGAGTTTTGGCTCAGTTCAGTGGCTTTCTTGGGGCACGTGGTGTCCAGCGAGGGTATTCAGGTTGATCCGAAGAAGATAGAGGCGGTTCAAAGTTGGCCCAGACCGTCCTCAGCCACAGAGATTCGCAGCTTTCTTAATTTGGCGGGCTATTATCACCGGTTTGTTCAGGGATTCCCGTCTATCGCATCGCCCTTGACCAAGTTGACTCAAAAGGGTGCTTCATTTGTATGGTCAGATGAGTGTAAGGAGAGCTTTGTGAAGCTCAAGACAGCTTTGACCATAGCTCCAGTGTTAGTTTTGCTATTAGCTTCAGGTTCATATACCGTGTATTGTGATGCTTCGAGAGTTGGTATTGGTTATGTATTGATGCAGGAGGGTAGAGTTATTGCTTATGTTTCTCGTCAGTTGAAGACCCATGAGAAGAACTACCCCGTTCATGATTTGGAGTTGGTTGCCATAGTTCACGCATTGAAAATTTGGAGGCATTACTTGTATGGTGTGTCTTGTAAGGTGTTTACTGATCATTGTAGCCTCCAGCACTTGTTCAAATAGAAGGATCTCAAATTGAGGCAGCGGAGGTGGTTGGAGTTGCTAAAGGATTATGATATCACCATATTGTACCATCCGGGAAAGGCCAATGTGGTAACCGATGCTTTGAGCCGAAAGGCGGTGAGTATGGGGAGTTTGGCATATATTCCAGTTGGGGAGAGACCTCTTGCAGTTGATGTTCAGGCCTTGGCCAATCGGTTCGTGAGGTTAGAAATTTCAGAGCCCAGTCGGGTATTGGCTTATGTGGTTTCTCGGTCTTCCTTATATGATCGCATCAAAGAGAACAGTATGATGATCCGCATTTGCTTGTCCTTAAGGACAGAGTTTAGCATGATGATGCCAGAGATGTGACTATTGGTAATGATGGGGTGTTGAGGATGTAGGGCCGGATTTGTGTGCCCAATGTAGATGGGCTTCGGGAGTTGATTCTATATGAGGCCCACAGCTCGCAGTATTCCATCCATCCGGGTGCCACGAAGATGTATCACGATCTGAGAAAACATTATTGGTGGAGGAGAATGAAGAAATACATTATGGGATTTGTAGCTCGGTGTCTCAATTGTCAGCAGGTGAAATATGAGCATCAGAGACCGGGTGGCTTGTTTTAGCGGATGGATATTCCAGAGTGGAAGTGGGAGCGGATCACCATGAACTTTGTAGTTGGGCTCCCACGGACTTTGAGGAAGTTCGATGCTATTTGGGTGATTGCGGATCGGATGACCAAGTCCGCGCACTTCATTCCTGTGTGTACTACCTATTCTTCAGAGCGGTTGGCAGAGATCTATATCCGGGATATTGTCGTTTGCATGGTGTCCCAGTTTCCATCATCTCAGATAGGGGCACTCAGTTTACTTCACAATTTTGGAGGTCTATGCAGTGAGAGTGGTGTACTCAGGTGTAGTTAAGCACAGTTTTTCACCCTCAGACGGACGGGCAGTCCGAGCGCACTATTCAGATACTGGAGGACATGTTGCGTGCTTGTGTCATTGATTTCAGAGGGTCATGGGATCAGTTTCTACCACTTGCAGAGTTTGCTTATAACAATAGCTACCAGTCAAGTATTCAGATGGCTCCATAGAAGGCCTTGTATGGGAGGCGGTGTAGATCTCTAGTTGGTTGATTTGAGCCGAGCGAGGCTAGGCTATTGGGAACAGATTTGGTGCAGGATGCTTTAGACAAGGTGAAAGTGATTTAGGAGAGGCTTTGTACAACGCAGTCGAGACAGAAGAGTTATGCTGACAGGAAGGTTCGGGATGTGTCCTACATGATTGGTGAAAAGGTTCTGTTGAAGGTTTCACCCATGAAGGGTGTTATGAGGTTTAGGAAGAAAGGTAAATTGAGTCCTCAGTTCATTGGGCCTTTTGAGGTGCTTAGGAAGATTGGGGAGGTGGCTTATGAGCTTGCTTTGCCACCCATCTTGTCGAGTGTGCATCCGATATTTTATGTTTCTATGCTCCGGAAGTATATTGGGGATCCGTCTTATGTTCTGGATTTCAGCACGGTTCAGTTGGATGGTGATTTAACTTATGATGTGGAGCCAGCAGCTATCTTGGAGCGTCAGGTTTGAAAGTTGAGATGAAAGGATATAGCTTCAGTGAAAGTGTAGTGGAGAGGTCGGCCCGTGGATGAGGCTACCTAGGACACTGAGCGGGAGATGTGGAGCAGATACCCTCACCTGTTTGAGGCTTCAGGTATGTTTCTTGACCCGTTCGAGGACGAATATTTTTTAAGTTGGGGAGGATGTGATGACCCGGGCAGTCGTCTCATGAGTTACCGCTCTGTTTCACCCATTTCTGCTTCTTATTGCTTTGTCTATCGGTTATATATTTGATCGGGTTGGTTGGCTCGGGTTCAAAAAGGATTTGGTAAGGTTTGAGACACTTAGTCTCTTTTGAGGAAAGCTTAAGTTGGAAAAGTCAACGGGATGTTGACTTATGTGTTAGATGGCTTGGATGTGAGTTCTGATAGTTAGGATAGCTCCGGGAGGTGATTTGGGACTTAGGAGCGTGATCGGAATGAGTTTTGGAGGTTCATAGTAGATTTAGGCTTGAATTGGTAAAGTTGGTATTTTGACGATTTCCGGTTGGCAGGTGAGATTTTGATATAGGGGTTGGAATGGAATTCTGAGAGTTGCAGTAGTTCCGTTGTGTCATTTGGGATGTGTGTGCAAAATTGTAGGTCATTCGGACGAGGTTTGGTTGGGTTTTTTATCAAAAGTGGAATTAGGAAGATTTTGGAAACTTAGGCTTGAATCCGATGAGTTTTGGTTGATTCGATGTTGTTTGAGGTGTTTTGAAGATTGGTATAAGTTTGAATAAGGTTATGGGATATGTTTGTGCTTTTGGTTGAGGTCCCGGTGGCCTCGGGGTGATTTCGGGTGGTTGACAGAGAGTTTGGAATTTTGATGAAGCTGCAGATTTTCTGCTTCTGGTATTTTCCGTGCGATGCCGCAGATGCGAGGAGGAAGGCCGCAGAAGTGGAAGAAGGTGAGGGAGGTTGTGACCGCCGAAGCGATTGGTGAACCGCACCTGCGATGGCATAGGTGCGGCTTGTGCATTACAAAAGCGGAAGTGGGTGTTTAAGTGGAAAACCGCAGAAGCGGCTCTTGGACCGCAAAAGCGGTACTGCAGATGTGGTGTATTGACCGCAGGTGCGAAAATGCCTAGGTCAGAATGTATATATTTCGTCCTTCATGATATTCAGAGGGTTTTACCATTTTTAAACGTGATTTCTGGAGTTTTGGGCAATTTTGAAGAGAGAATTCAAGGCGACTTCATTGAGGTAAGGATTTTGGACCAAAAACTCGTTCATATGGTATTATTTCACGGATTAGAGCTATAATTAATGGAATTTAAAGGTTAAAAATTGGGGAAAACTAGGGCTTGCTATTGGAGACCTAAACTTGAGGATTTGAAGGGCCATTGGTGGTCGGATTTCAGAACTTTTGATATGTATGAACTCGTGGGGAGATAAGGAATCCATTGATGTGAATTTTATCGAATTTCAAAACGTGGGCCCCGGGGTCGGGTTTGGCCAATTTCGAGACTTTGGTATTATTTGAATATTTTCGCTTGGGCTTCATTTTCTTAGCATATTTTGACGCCGTGATTCTGATTTTGGATAGATTCGATGCGGGTTGAGGCCGATTTGAGGGGCAAAGGCGTCGCGGAGTAGTATTTTTATCGATTTTAGGTAAGTAACCATTGTAAATCTGGAACTGAGGGTACAAAACCCCAGTATTTGAACTGTTTTGATAAATGCGGTGATGCACATGCTAGGTGACGAGCGTGTGGGCGTGCACCGGTAGGGATTGTGACTTGGTCCGTCCCGTAGCGGCTATTGAGCCGCGTATTTGATTTGGAATCTTAGAATATTTCGTACCTTAGTCATTTATACTGTATTATAGGCTGTATGCCAAGTTTGGGGCCTTGTGCTGACCTGTTGAGACCCTTAGGGGCATTTCTACTGTTTTTCCTTACTTTATTTGTTTGAAAGCATATCCTCAGTCATGTTTTACCTGTTTATTGTTTAAAACTTGTTTATCATTGTATTGCTTAAAATGTGAGAACTGTTCGGACTGAGTTCCCTGATTCCTACTGTTATGCCTGAGTGGCTGTGAGGTTAATGACTGAGAGAGGTTGAGAACCTAATGGTGAGGATATTTATATATATATATATATATATATATATATATATATATATATATATATATATATATATATATGTATATGTATATATATGTATATGTATATATATATATATGTATATGTATATATATATATATGTATATATATGTATGTATGTATTATGGATCGGGCTGCATGTCGCAGCGATATATATATATTGGTTCAGGCTGCACGCCACAGCGATATGACGCTTGGGCTGTAAGAGCCCCTTCGAAGTTTGTACACCCCCAGTGAGCGTAGTCGACTATAAATTATGGATCGGGCTGCACGCCGCAGCGGTTATTATGATTATTATTATTATGAGACATTAATGAGCCCGAGTGGTGAGATTGTATACTGAGTGACGAGAGCTAAGTCACGAGTGACTGAGAGGCTGCCCGAGAGGCCATGTTCTAAGTGATACCTTGCCCGAGGGGCCCATTTAGGATAGTTTTCACTAATTTCACTCTTCTCTTAAAATAAGCCTTTGTTGAAAATTGCTAAGTAAATGATTTCAAGTATTCCAAATGAAACTGAAGTTTTTATGACAAAGCTGGTTTATAAACTGTGGAATTTGATTTGTTATACTGTTGTTTACTCCTTTATATGATTTTAACTGCTCGTCACTGCTTTCAGACCTTATTTACTTTAGTTACTTACTGAGTTGGCGTACTAACGTTACTCCTTGCACCTTGTGTGCAGATCCAGGTGCCCGAGCGGCAGAGTGAGGGTCCTCAGCTTATCCAGAGTTTGCCGGAGATTGCAAGGTAGTTGCATGGCGTCCGCAGCCCTGCTTTCCTCCATCCTATCTTGTTCTTTTCTGTATTTTTAGACTTATGATGTATTAGATAGTTGGTTGTGTATTTAGAGACTCTAGACTCGTGACACCAGATGTTTGGGCTGTGTTGTCTTATGTTTTATTGATTTCTGCACATTTTTAGTTGTTTTAAACACTTCTTATGAAAATTGGTATTTAAATCCGTATTAGAAAAATGGCTTTATAAAAGAAAAAGGGTTGTGATAAATGTTTGGGTTGGCTTGCTTAGTAATGTGATAGGCGTCATCACGACCGGGTATTTGGGGTCGTGACAATCAGCTTTTGTTCTTGTCATTGAAGTGCCTGGACGTTGGAGCTTCTGTCCTTCTAACGTTTTCCTTCTATGAAAACTAGCTTCTACCTTTTAAACTAAGTAAGCTTTTTTGCCTTCCTTTTTTGAATGAGTAACGTTAATGTGTTCAAGACTTGTACATGTATTGTTTTGGATAATCACTCTTTTAGTTATTTGATTTAAGTATATCATAGATAGCCACCTAGGATGTTTAATTGCATAGTCACTTCATGTGGTAAGCTAGTGCTGCCACATGTCTTTGGAGTATAATTTATTAAGTTTTATCCACTTATTAGTTAACTGAGTAATGTCCTGTTACCCGATAATTAATTAATTATCCGCATAATATAAAAATTGTCTCAAATTACTTAAAATTCTACTTATTTTTAATATACTTCATATATTCTTTATACATTATATATATCATATATCACGGCCATATGGTACTAGTCCATAATTATCGGGTAGTATCGCTCAACCCGTATTTTATCCCAAATTGGTCACTTGCAACGAAATTCATTTTCTTTGATTCATGTACCCTGTATCCTTCATGACACTTCTTTATCAGTTGTTATAAATAGCGTAAATACGTTAACGTCAGGATGATCTCATCCCTGAGTCTACGTCAATTAACTGAAGACCAAACTTTTAACGTACGAAAATGCGAGATGTAACAAAATGCTAGGCTCGTAATTGTGATCAGGTCCTTGCAAATGCGAGACCTATAGATCAACACTTGTAGATTTCCAACAGCAGTCCAAAACATCCCAAAGCACATTCGAAACCTACCCAAGACCCTCGGGCTCCAATCCAATTATTTTTACAAGTATAATAACATCATGCAAACTCGCTAACTCAAATCATCAAAATATCAAAAATCGATCATCAAAACTCAAGATTTTCAACTTAAAAACTCTTTTTTTCTATGTCTTACATAATGCGCCAAAATGCCCTAGACCAAACATGCGTACAAGTCCAAAAATATCATACAAATCTATTGGAATCAACAAAGTACCGATCCGAAGTCGTTTGCCAAAAACTTGACCGTGGTCAATTCAAGTCATTTTTAAGGCTAAAAATCACATTTTCTTTAAAATTTCACATATAAGCTTTCTGAAAAATGATACGGACTATGCACAGAAGTCATATATCATCAAATAAAGCTAAGGGAGGTCTCGAAACATAGAAAATGGACTAGTACTCAAAACGACCTATTGGGTTGTCACAATTTCGAAAAGTGAAGTAAAATTGATTGTTAGAAACCTGAATTATTTTTTTATTTTCTTTGACCAAAAAATTTATTTTTTGTTTAAATAAATTGATTCTGTTTCCAGGAAATCTAACACTCTTTTCACTTTTCATTTATATTATTTGTCTTTAGAAATAAATTATGTCTAGAACTAATCAAATTACTCAGCAGAGGGATGGACTAGGGGGTCTCCTCTACGCAACTCACCTATACATTCTCCGCAACATTCACGAGGAAACTCACCAGTCACATCTGCTAATGATAACACTGATCGGTGAAATGAAGAATAATCAAGTTTACAGGATGACTCGAAGCAATTTATTGCACAGCTGATCGATGAAGTTTTACGTGCTTTGGCAGGTGGATTGCCAAGTGTTGTTCAGGATCCACCACTAGTTAATACAACTATGGAAAATCCCAAATCAGGGCTTGCAAATAATGGAAGCGGAGAAATTCTAAAAAGTTTTGGAGCCGGAGGTTCAGGTACGCCAAATAATTCTAATTTATAAAATCTAGTTTTAACCTTACAAAAATAACTCAAGGAACAAAATGAGTGGATAAAGCAAATACCATAAGTGCCACCCGTAATCAAAAGTGTAGATATAGACAAATATTCACAATAACTATGGAAACCAAGTACAACACCATTACCAATACCAAAGAAGTTTGAAATGCCGGTATTCCTAAGTACATTAGGACTTCTGACCCATAAGATCATGTTACTGTATTTACCACATGAGTCAAAGGCAATGACTTGACCAAGAAGGAAATCGAATCAGTGTTAGTGAAATTTTTTGGCGAAACCTTTACAAAGGGTACAACTAACATGGTATTCTCTTTCACATGAAAATTCAGTTGACTCTTTTTCTGAGTTTGAAAATTCATTTATCAAAACACATTCGGGAGTTCAAAATGTATAAAAAGGAATGAAAGATATCTTCAAGGTAAAACAAGGAAGTACATAATTGCTCAGAGAATTTGTGGATCATTCTAATGAGAAAGAATGTTGTTACCTCGCGTACCTGATAATTGGGCTGTAATGGCATTTGCGAGCAACCTGAATGAGAGAAGCTCAGAAACCATGAGAAGATTGAACGATAGTTTGTGAGAGTTTCCAGCAACGACTTGAAATTATGTTTATAACATGTACATTACAAAACTTCAAATAGAATAAGATAGGGCATCCCAACCGAAAATCGAGGATAGGTTCAGATATAGACAATCAGATCTGGAACGAAGGATCGGAAAAAATAGGTTCGAGTCATATATGGGACCAGCGAGGCGAGATCTTATGCCAAAACCAGAACATGCACAGCTTGATCAAAGATCACAGTAGAAGGAAGCATGTTCCTCTTCTCCTTTCAGAAAGTAATGGGATATGACAAGGAACAACAACCAAAATTCTCGATCATAAATATCTTATTACAATTTCAATGTAAATACTTCTGAGTTAGTAGCAGTGTTAAGAGGCATGTGCGACAAGGTATGGTGGCCCAAAGAAATAAGATCAGATCCTAGCAAAAGAAGCTGGGAATTTTGGTGTGAATTTCATAATGATTATGGGCACAGAACGACGGATTGCAGGCTCCTAGAAGCAGATGTTGATTATTTATTGAAAAAGGATATCATATTGATTTAATTAGTGAGAAAGGTAAGTAGTCTTATATGAAGAACAAGAAAGAACCATCGAAGTGCCTATCACCAAAAAGGACAGTGAAAGTAATAATTGGAGGTGAGGAGGTTAATGGAGTAATATATACAATAACAAAAAGATTAGCTTAAATATCAGCGACTCATGGGAAGCGAATTTGGCAAGTCTTAGAGGGCGAGAGTATAACATTCGACGATGGGGATGCAGATAGCTTGTTCATACCTCACAATGATGCGTCGGGTAATTTCTTTACTTGTTCATGATACTAATGTGAAACGAGTTTTGATGATCCAGGTAGCTTAGTGAATATTATATTTCTATGAGTGGTCAACAAAATGCAAGCAATTAATCGTCCAATACCCAAGGCTCTATCTTTTTCTGGGTTCGACAATTCAAGTGTCATAAGGAAGGGAGAGATTATGTTGTCCACATTCACCTAATGAGTAATGAAAGATACCAAATTCCAAGTGGTGGATGCAGACATGGCTTACAACATGATTTTAAGGAGGTTATGGATCATAATATGGATGTAGTACCGTTAACTTTGCATCATATTATTAAATTCCCATCACAGTGGGGAAATCGTCAGATTAGGGGAGATCTACGAGCAGCACATGAAACCAATATGGAGGCCGTAGCAAGTGGAACAACCAAAGACGGAGAAGTAAAATAACAATTACAGTGTCTAGTTAAGGAAAATATGCTCTCTGCTTCAACATCAAATATGGGAGACAAAGCAGATATGGAAGTAAGACCTGATGTGATCCAGGAACCAGAAGAGGATGAAACTATAAAAATAACCATAGAAGAGCTTGAAGTTGTTATCTTATTCACTCACCGGCCAGCGAGAAAAGTTTATATTGGAATAAACTTGAGCCCGCAATGAAAAGTAAGTTAATTGAATTTTTACATACTAATGGTGATTGTTTTGCCTGTTCGCATTCAGACATGACGAAATTCTATCGGAGGTAATGACTCATAAGCTAAATGAAGACCCATTACACCCACTAGTGAAACAAAAGAAGAAAAAGCAAGGAGCTTTCAAAAATCAGGTAATTCAAGAAGAGGTAAATAAATGTCAATAGTATGCAAATAACTTGCATCAATCGGCGAAACTACTCCATTTAGTAATCGCATCATAGACGTTTATGAAACGGGAGATTTTTACCGTAGGTCCATTACCACAAGCACCATGAAATGTACAATTTTTATTTATTTTAACTAACTATTTTACTAAGTGGGTGGAAACAGGTGCCTTCAAATATGTATGGGAGAAACAAGTTATAGACCTCATTTGAAACAATATAATTTGTCGAATTGGGGTTCCAAAAGAAATTGTATGCAATAATGGACTACAATTTGTGGGAGCAAAGACCACTAAATTTCTTAAAGGTTAGAAAATCAAGAGAATAACGTTATCATCATATCATCCCGTAACTAATGGGCAGGAAGAGTCGACAAATAAGATAATAAATAATAGATGAAGATGCGTTTAGAAGTAGTAAAAGGTAGGTGGCTTGAGGTGCTACTAGGAGTATTATGGGCTTATAGAACGACATCCAAAACAAGCACAAGAGAAACTCTATTTTCACTTGTTTACCGTAATGAAGCCCTAATTGCAGTGGGGATAAGAGAACTGAGCCCGAGGTTTAAACATATGAATGAATTATCAAATAATGAGAAACTTCATACAAATTTAGATTTGGCAGAAAAATGAAGAGAGCAACATTTAATAGGGATGGCAACTCAAAACCAAAGTATAGAACGATATTATAATAGAAAGGCAAATCTTCAATATTTCAAGATTGGAGATTTCATCCTTAGGAAGGTATTTCAGTCAACGTAGGAGGTGAATGTAAGAAAATTAGGTCCAAGCTGGGAAAAAACATATCGAGTCCGAGTCATTGCTCGAAAAAGAGCATACGAGTTAGAGACCATGGAGAGAAAAGTATTACCTTCCAACTAGAATGCAATACACTTGAAAGAGTACTGCTTTTGAACAAGTACCCATGGTCAGGTATATCTTGATTCATTATTTATTTGTTCATATAAATTTTATTAACATTTTTAGATGACAGGCAAAAAATTAAAACCCAAACCAGATGATGACATTAGACCCAAAAAGACATGCCGGATATCTAATTATTCTCGATCAAGGTTGCAATAATTCTGATGGAATGGGTTAAGCAAGCTTCATCTAAAAAATCTCCGCCGAGTCCCATGTGTAATTCCTTTTCAGGAAAAGGACCAAGGAGAGAAGAAAATTCAGTTTTTAAGTTTTTATATTTCAAACTCAAACACTGGGGGGGACTATATATGATGAGGAAAGAAGCATTTTTCGAGAAAATCTCAAGAACTTGAAGAAATTTGAATTTGAAGAATTCAAGCTCGAAGATCAAATGGGAAGTAAGGAATAGAAGATTCAACAAAAACTCCTAAGAGCCATTAAATTTACTATAAAAATAGTCATGGGAAAGAACATTCCCAAAATCTACTTGTAATTCTGCCGAAATAAAGCAGTTGTAAAGACGATATATATGAATATTCATTTTGAAAGCTCAGGTAGAATTTGTCAAATTATTTCACATTTGTACACCAACATGAAGATGAGACGTCATCTTCATTAGGTTCAATTGCATAAAAGAGACATCTTTTATAATTAAGATCGTGTATCTTTATTCATGACATATTGCATTCATTCTACTACGATAATGCAATAAAAGGCTCGAGAAATTAAATGATAAAAGCAAAGCATATATAAAACATGTTGAAAGTTGATATTGATAATTTGTGAAGAGTATTCAAAAGACAAATAAAAACTTTAATAAAAAGAAACTAAAGAGCATCTTGGGGAGGAAATTTGTTAGTAGAAGAAGGATCAGCCAGAGGGCTTGAACTTGAAGGCTGAGGATTTGCCTCAGCATCTTCCTTGCTTAAATCACCCTTGGAACTTTTAATCACGAGTGTGGAGAAACTTTGACTTTGCTTAGTAGTCTCAATAACTTCTTAGCCTTGGAAAGTTCAGCTTCAAGGCCGAAACCTTCTTCGCTAGCCTCAGTCAAAGTTTCAAAGCGAGTGTAGAGAAAAGCCCAACTTACATCCAAAACGAGCTTATCCTCTAGAGCCTCATATTCCCTTTCTAATTGATCAACTTCAACCCTCAAACTTTCTTTGTCAACTTCGGAAACATCATAAGAAACCTTCAGAGGCTCCAAAGTAGATTCAAGGAGCCTAACTTTGTCGGAAGAGGCACGAATCTTCTTGAGCTTGGGTAAACTCTCGAATTAGTTCACCTGCATACATATTTATTTTTGATTTAGAAGTTCTTTCAAACTTCGAATCTCTTTGGTAGCCTTTGAATGCTACTCGTAAAAAGTAGCTTCCATCCTAGCCTTTTCCTTCTCCGCCTGATCTGCCGATGCTTTTATCACTGCCAATTCAGCAGTAGCTAGCCTGAGTTGTTGCTCCAAAGCCTCTTTGTCACAGGTCAAACATCATTTTTCAAATGAAGTCTCTCAAGATATTCCTTCCAAAATGCATATGAAATAATTAGTATTTGAAGAGAGACAGAAAGAAAATAACAGATAACATAAGTAAAAAAACACGGGAAAAATTCTATCTTTCGAGATAATGCGCGTTCTCTTCTCCCACCAACTCATGAGTTGGGACAACCACGAATTTGCAATACCAAATCCTATTGCGATCAACGGCCAACCAAGACTCATTTACTCCTTACCACGAGTGTAAAAACACTAGCATGGAAAAGCTTCAAAGAGTATAAGTTAAGAAGATGTTAAAAAGTAAAAGGGGCGGAAATTAAACCTAACAAATAGAGAAGATATGCTATTGTCCTCCATACTGTTAGGTTTATTTCCCCAAGACATACACTAAAATAACTGCAAAATTCCGGAATCACTGGATCTATTGGGGGTTGGAATCCAAGAGTAAAAGAATAGGCGTAGATGAACGAATAACCTTCACGATAAGTGGTTATATGATCATCTACACTAGGAGCCACGATTTGAAGTTAGGTTTCCAGTAGAACTTTTTATGAACAAGAGGAAGAAGACCAGACTTTATAAGGGATGGATAATAGTCGACATGTTTATTACAACCTACTATTGAAGTAACTTCTTTCTTCCACGCTTCACAATCAGAGACAAAAGAGAATTCATATGGAACAGTTTCAAAAACTAAGGGATTGGTCAGTGGTTCGTTTGAATCTCTAGTCTTGGAAGAAAATTTGGGGGGGTAGCAAAGGCTTTGGTTTTGCAAGAGGAGGCGGATTGCAACAACCCGATCGGCCGTATTATTGTGTATTTGAACCCTCTTTCCCCTTTTGAAGCTTTTTGTATGAGTATTTGTGGTTTTATGACTTAGGGGCATGGTTGATTTCATTTTGGAGAGGTTTTGGATTGATTGGAATTATTGGTTCTTAGTTTGGAAGCTTAAGTTGAAAATGTTGGTCGAGGTTTGACTTCTATAAAAACGACCCCTGAACAGTATTTTATTGGTTCCGATAGGTTCATATGGTGATTTTGGACTTACACAGAATTAAGTTGAGAGGTTCTTGGGTTGATTTGGTTCTTTTTGTCGAAAGCTGGCAATTTGAAGGCCTAGAAATATCCTAAGTTTGACCATAGGTTGACTTTATGGCTATCGGGTTCGGATTTTGATTTCGAAACTTGGAATAGGTTCGTTTTGTCATTTGGAACTTATTTGCAAACTTTTGTGTCATTCTAAGTTGGTTTGGTAGGAATCAGATGCTTGGTTGTGTTTTTTAGTGATTCTTGAATTTTATTGTGAATTCTATGTGTTTTGGTGTCCGATTCGTAGTTTTGGATGTTATTTAGTGTTTTGAGCGTGTGAGCGAGTTCATATAATATTTTTAGACTTGTGTGGATATTTGGTGTGGAGCCCTGGGGGCTCAGGTGAGTTTCGGTTGCGTTCCAGATTAGTTTGGACTTGTTTCGGCTTGCTGGTGTGCTCCCTGCATTTATTGCAATTGAGATACACTAGTTTGCGATTGCAAAGAGGAACGGGGTGTCAAGTGTCGCAAATACGATACCTTGATCTCATTTGCAAAGATAGCACAGCTATTGATCAGGTTGCTTTTACGACCACATGGTCGCTTTTGCGAGGTAGGTTGTGAAGCTCATGTCGCAATTGCGATATCTGTGTTGGCTGATAAGGTTCGCTTTTTCCATCCATATCTCGCATTTGTGAGGGATCGCATTTTCAAACCCTGACATCCGCAGTTGAACAAAAGTTTGGGATTTCGGGACTTAGTCTCATTTTATCATATTTTGGAGCCCTAGACTCGGTGGGAGGAGATTTTAGGAGGAGATTTTCATACCAAACTATTGGGTAAGTGATTTTGATCCACTTTTGATTATATAACATTTATGATATAACATCTAAATCATGAGATTTGAAGAGAAATATTTGGGGATCTTTTTCTATATTTTGAAAAATTAAAATTTGAGATTTGAGAGTCGAATTGGACTCGACTTTGAAAACCAAACATATATATGGATTGGTGGGGTTATGGGTAGCCGAGATCTACCCTTTGACTCGGATTTTGACCGTACGAGCCCATGGTTGACTTTTGAGAAATTGTGTATAGATCTTAACTTTATTAATTAAAATTGGTTTCTCTTGTATTGTTTGATATTATTAAGTCATTTTTGGCTAGATTTGAACTAAGCGAAGGTGAATTTTAAAGGAAAAGCTATTTTTGAGTGTTGAATTGGCCTAATTGAGGTAAAGATCTTGCCTAACTTTGTGGGGGGGAACTTTCCCTTAGGTTTTTGTCTAATTTCACTATTTGTATTATGTGAAAAGACATGTACATAAGGTGACGAGTGTGTACACAAGCTTATCTATGATAACTGACCGGATTAGGCTCTTAGGTTTTTAATATGCCTTGAATTGAAGTTGTTTTTATATGAAGCACATCTCATTATTGATTTACTTTCCGTAATTTTAAGTTATTGTTCTAATTCTTGTATACGTTGTTGTCGAGCCGTAAGCCATGTATTGTTGTGGTTTATTGATATTGTTGTTTGAGCAATTTGTGGCATATGGGCATGTGGTGTGTGGTTGATTGTTGTGTTGTGATTGAGATGCGCATACGGTGACATAAGGATGGTGTGTATATTGATGCGCTCGGGCGGCATAAGGATGGTGTGTATATTGATGCGCATGCGGAGAGATAAAGGGGCTTATGTGCGTGGTGCAAGTAAGGGGAAATACTTCATTATGATTCACACGCGGAGAGATAAGGGGGATTATGAGCGTGAAACTAATTTGGGAAATTATATTTAAAATGTGAAGCTCACGTGGCATCATAAGGATGATTTGCGATTTTGATATGTGGCACTTTGAGATGATTGGTGGTGTTATTCTTGTGTTGGAACGATTTGATGACTTGAGATTCTCATTGTTTTCTTTAGTTGATTTTACTTTGTGTTTTACGTGTTTTGATCAACCTGTGGTGTTATCACTTGCTCTAATTTTTGTTTTCATTTTGCCTTGCTTTCTGTTGTTAGTTTCATAATGATATTATGCACAGGGTATTTTCTAGTGAGTGTCTTGACTTGTACCTCGTCACTACTCCACCGAGGTTAGTCTTGATACTTACTAGGTACCGATTGTGGTGTACTCAAACTACCCTTCTATACATTTTTGTGCAAATCCAGGTACCTTAGAGCGAGCTGGTCGTTAGTGAGATTTTATCAGAGTTGCTGCAAAGAATTCAAGGTATACTTGCATGTCTGCTCGCAGGCATCGGAGTCACCTTCTAGCATTCTTTTGCTACTGTATATTATATTTCAAAACAATGTTGTATTTACGATTTCTAGTGTACTCACAGTAGAATTTTAACTCCGTACTACCGTTGGGATGTATGACTATTGTATTTCACCATTGGTTTTGTTATGTCATTTTTCAGCTTTATTTTAGTAGTAAAAGTGGTTTAATTCTGTTGATCTTATCATGTGCTAGGCTTACCTAGTTCTAGAGGCTAGGTGTCGTCACGATCCTCAATGTGGGATTTGGGATCGTGACACAAACTTTGAAGAACTTTTCTTAGAAGAGGTAGTGTTTCTATTCACTACCGAACCGAGGCTATGGAGCCTACCACTCCTACTTCAACTCCTAACTGGAGTTACTGTAGAAGGAAGGTCGCCGACTATTATAGTACGACGAGGATTAGAAGAAGCAGAAGAAGTTGAAGATTTAGAGGTCATTGTTAAGAAGAAGAAAGAAAGGTATATGAAGAGGAATAAAATTGCTAGGAGGGTTTGAGGAATAAAGTAAAGACAAAGGAAAGTAAAAGAAGTTTTAGAGGGCTAATGATCCCATATTTATAAAGGAAAAATGTTATTATGAACCGTCATTATAAAAATATCATATCAAACTGACAGAGCCGTCTATGCCTAAAAGATGCTGCAAACCGCGGAGCCAGTTATAATGAGACACATGTCTCGAGCATTAAATCAAAGAGACATATATTGCAAGTACAAGAGGGAGCGTGAATTTTTATCCGTTCTTTTCTTTAACAGAGTAGTTGACAAATTTTCTAGTTAGTCGACTAGATTTTGATGTGAGGTAGATGAAAGTAAATACAGAAAATAAATTGCATAAAGTAAATGACACCAGATGTTTTATACTGGTTTAGATTCATTGTGAATCCTACTTCAATCCCTTGGGTTGCAAGAGAGTTCTCTTTTAAGTTCCTTGAAATATTTGGTACAAGTATGTTGATGTTGTTGAACATATACCAACAACTTCTCAAGGTCTAAGTATCTTTCTTAATTTTGATACAATGCTTCACCGGTGGTTCTTTTCTCTCTTTCTTCTCTCCACTTATTACACAGTAAATCTAGAATATACTACGATGCTTGTTTGGAGTAGAACAAAAAGATTGATAATGGTTTGATCAAAGTATGCCTTTGTTGTTGGACCTTTGACTGTATATATATGACTTGAGAGAAGATCTTCGAGAGATAGGCAACCCAAAGGAATCGATCCTTGGAATGAATCTCAATTGATTCCTTCCAATAATAAGATGGAACTTTCTTATATTGGGACCCTGAAGCGCAGCGTGATGACTATTGCTTACTTGATTAGCGTAACTGTGTATCCTTTCAAAATCTTCTGTACAACGCGTCTGATGTGATTGACTTTAACTTCTAGGATTAAGTATCAAGACTGGATATTTATCTTTCTTGATACTCATAATCAAGAGCAGAATTGATTCTTCAATCTTAAGCTTCTTTTGTTGGATAGCTTCTAGATCTTAGCCTTCCTTCTTCGAATCCTAATATTACATGTCGCGTTTTCGTATGTTAAAATTTCACCTTCAGTTAATCGATGTAGACTCGGGGATGAGATTATATTGAGGTTATACACATTTATGCTATTTATAACAAGCGATAAGTAAGTGTCGTGAATGATAAAGGGTAAACAAATAAAAGAAAATGAGTTTCAGTGAAGGTTGTCGATTTGGGATAAAACTACGGTCCGAGCTACAATACCCGGTATTTATGGACTAATACCATACAAGGTACTCCACGACCACGATAGTAAGATACGTAAAGTGTATTAAAGTAAGTAGTATTTTAAGTAATTTGAGATAATTCTTAATTATGTCTGTAATTAGTTAAATATTGGATTAGTGGGGAATTAATAAATTGATTAAGGATTTGGTGGATGGTTAAATAAGGTCTTTGGATAAAGACCAAAGGATCTAACATGGCAGCAAAACATTAACCAAATTATGACTCTTATATTATGAGATTTAAAGGTGGCACACTTGAAAATGGTTAGGCGACACTAATCTTAGAATGTGGGGCCCACCTAAAGTTAAGAATAACATTCCTAAGAACAAAATCATTTCCTAATCTCTTAAGAAAGAGTTCGGCCAAGCTTTCCTTACACAAGTAACGTTAAACCATTCTAATATGTATCTGCATATTATATGTCATATAAGCAACGCCCAAGAACCTTCAACAATTCAAATTAACGTGAGATTTTATAATTTTAAGGGAGTATGGTGTAATTTTTCTCAAGAGAATCGACTCAGGTATGTTAAGGCTATCCCTTATTTCCTTTTGGCATGATCTATACAATACAAATGAAACGTGCAAATGCACAACTTCCATAAATGACTCTATTCGTAGAAATGCTAGAGGTGCGTATATTCTTGTATTCCCATAAGTCTTATTATTCTATCATCTGTTCATGGGTCACAGAAAATATGTAAGTTGATAAAGTCTATTTCCTGATATTAATCAAAGGCATAATGGTCTTATGACACTCCAAAGATTTTATTGACGTATTTCTCATGCATTGCATTCATTTATATATGTACATTGACCCATGATCGAATGGCGTTATATACGCGTGTATATGAATATATATATATATATATATATATATATACTTAGTACATTATTCGTAGTGACGCCTATTTCCTGGGGCCTGTGTTTCATACCCGTAGGTGCAGGTAGACAAGCAAACGGTCCCCCTTCTTAGGATCCTCGATCAACGAGAGTTGGTGTGCTCCATTTTATCCGGAGCTGCTTTGGATTTTGGTACGATAGGTTTGTTTACATATATGGGTATGATGGGGGCCAGTCCCGTCCTTGTACAGTTGTATATTCTATTAGAGGTCTGTAGACAGTATATATAGTTGGATAGTATGTGGCCTTGTCAGCTTTCAGTTTTGGATATATAGTTGTCTATAGCAGCTTTGTCGGCTCGCCCTACGTATTCCGCACGCACATGTATATATGTCTTTTGGACAGACTTTTCTCATGCATGTTATTCACGTAATTCAGCAGATGTTATCCATGTTCATATATTTGTCACATACTTAAGGGTGTCCGACAGGTAGGACTCGGGCACCCGTCGCAGCCCATCAGTTGGGTCGTGACAAAAGTGGTATCAGAACAATTCTGTCCTAGGGTTGTCTGTAGACCATGTCTAATAGAGTCTTGTTTATGGATGTGTCATGCACCACACTTATAGACAGGCGACTACAAGATATATATAAGATGTTATTCTCTCTTCTTATTTTAGATCGTGCAATATAAGAATTCATGTTCCTAACAATATGTTACGTTTTCAGCGATGCCTCTGAAGACTACAGTCGCCCAGAAGGGAAAGTCCGTGGCTGGTGAGACTACTAGTCGAGTGCCACGAGTTACCAGGGCTCGGGGAGAGTCTCATAGTCAGATTCCATCTCAGACTTCACATACTCTGCCCTCTCCAGAAGAGTTCCAAGGGGCACCAGTTCTAGCGCCCGCCCCTATTCGTTCAGCACCTCAGCCAGATGCACCAGGCCAAGAGATGAGAGATGTTATTCAGCTATTAACTTGATTAGTAGCCTCACAGGCTCGGCGTTAGGAAGTAGGTATTGGTCATCCAGATAGGTCCGTCAATGCGAGGGTTCGTGATTTCATTATTTTGGACCCTTCGACATTCACTGGGGCAGTTCCAAACGAAGACCCTCAGGTATTTATCGATAGAATGTAGAGGACTTTGAGGGTAATGAAAGTCACTACGACTGAGTCAGTTAAGCTAGCTTCCTATAGACTTTAAAATGTTGTAGTAAATTGGTACGAGTCTTGGGAGTTGTCCAGAGGTGAGGATGCCCCTCCAGCAGTATGGCAGAAGTTTACAGAGGCTTTTCTTCATCTTTATCTACCACTAGAGCTTATATGGGCCATAGTTGATAGGTTCTTGATCCTTCTGTAGGGTAACATGAGTGTTCGGGAGTACAGTCTTCAGTTTGATTCGTTGGCTAGGTGTGCTCCCACTATTATATCTAAGATTGAGGATCGGGTTCACCGGTTCATGATGGTGTTATAGCCACACTTGCTTAACGTTTGTATGTTGATCTCACTTCAGCCATACATGGATATTTCTCGTATTCAGGCATACGCTCAGGGTGTAGAGGAGCGAAAGCAGAGCAAAGGGTCGATCTTGAGCATGATAGGGCCCAGAATAAAAGAGCGAGGTCTTCGGGTCTTTCTGGTGAGTTTCAAGGTGGTCAGAGCCAACAATACCCAAGGCATCCAGCCCAGCCATCAGCTAGCGCACCCCTTCAGTTGAGCGGTAAGAGATATGATCGTTCCTCATATCCAGGGCCTAGTCAGAATTCCACGGCCTCAAGTTCTCAGTATAGGGGTGAGTCAAGTCAGATAAGGCCGCATTTTCCACGATGTACTCAGTGTGGTAAGCAGCATGACGGGCAGTTTCGTAGGGGGTTGGGTATTTATTATACTTATGGTTATCTGGGCCACGTTATGAGGGATTGTCTGATAAAAGGTGATGCAAGCATAGCTCAACCAGCGGGATCTGTAGCTAGTTCGTCATCATTAGTATGCCACCTTGGGCAAGGTTCACAAACACCAATGAGTCATGGTAGAGGCAAAGGCAGAGACAGAGCATCTATCTCGAGCGGTCCTCAGAACTGCATTTATGCTTTGGCAGGATGATAGGATCAGGAGTCATCGTCTGATGTTGTTACAGGTATATTATTAGCCTCCTCATATGATGTATATGCACTGATTGACCCAGGTTCCACCTTATCATATGTTACTCCATTGGCTGCTAGTAAGTTTGGAATAAAACTTGAATTGGTTAAACCTTTTGATGTGTCTACACCTGTTGGGGACTCAGTGATAACTAAGCGAGTATATAGAGGTTGTATAATAGTAGTTCATAGTCGATCTACTGTAGCGAACCTAATCGAGTTAATATGGTAGAATTTGATGTTATAAGGGGTATGGATTGGTTGGCTTCTTGTCATGCGAACGTTTATTGTAGATCAAAGATAGTCCGATTTCAATTTCCAAGGGAGCCTGTTTTGGAGTGGAAAGGTAATACGGCATCGCCGAGAGGTAGATTTATTTCCTATCTCAAGGCAAGGAAGATGATCAGAAAGGGCTGTATTTATCACTTTGTTCGGGGTTTAGGATGTGGAATGAGTCACCAACCATTCAGTGCATCCCTGTGGTTAATGAGTTTCCCGATGTTTTTTCCAATGAGCTTTCGGGTCTTCCGCTAGAGCGAGAAATTGAGTTTGTTATTGACCTACTACCAGATACACATCCAATATCTATTCCTCCCTATAGAATGGCCCCTGCAGAGCTGAAAGAGTTGAAGGAACAACTAAAGGACTTGCTTGAAAAAGGCTTTATCAGACCTAGTACATCATTATGGGGAGCACCTGTGTTATTTGTGAGGAAGAAAGATGGTTCCTTACGGATGTGTATTGATTATAGATAGTTATATAAGGTGACGATCAAGAATAAGTACCCGCTCCCAAGGATTGATGATTTATTTGATCAGTTACAAGGTGCCAAGTGTTTCTCAAAGATAGACTTGAGGTCCGGGTACCATCAGGTAAGGGTTAAGGAGAAAGATATTCCGAAGACAACATTCAGGACCATATACAGGCACTTTGAGTTTCGTGTTGTGTCGTTTGGTTTGACCAATACCCCAGCAGTATTTATGGATTTGATGAACCGTGTGTTCAGACCCTTTTTAGATCTGTTCATAATTGTATTTATTGACGATATATTGGTGTATTCTTGTTCAGAGGCTGAGCATGCAGATCATTTGCGTACTATGCTCAGAGCTCTACAAAAAGGGAAGTTGTATGCAAAATTCTCTAATGTGAATTCTGGTTGAACATGTAGCTTTCCTTGGGCATATCATTTCAGGTGAAGGTATTCGGGTTGATACACAAAAGATTGAGGCAGTAAAGACTTGGCCTAGACCCATAACACCGACGGAGGTTCGTAGCTTTCTCGATTTGCCAGGTTATTATAGGAAATTTATAGAGGGATTTTCTTCCCTTTCATCACCTTTGACAAAGTTGACTGAGGAGGGAGCAAAGTTTCAATGGATTGATGTCTGTGAACGGAGTTTTCAGGCATTGAAGGACAGATTAACTTCAGCACCGGTTCTAACGCTCCCAGAATGGACCATGGTTATGTTATCTATTGTGATGCTTCAGGCATTGGATTGGGTTGTATACTGATGCAGCATGGTAAGGTTGTAGCTTATGCTTCTAGACAACTAAGAAAACACGAGAAGAATTACCCGACCCACGATTTAGAATTAGTCACAGTGATTCATGCACTAAAGATGTGGAGGCGCTACTTGTATGGCATTCATGTTGATATCTATACGGATCATAAGAGCCTCCAGTATATCTTCAACCAAAAGGAATTGAATTTACGTCAAAGGAGATGGTTGGAGTTGCTTAAAGACTATGACATTAATATTTTATACCATCCGGGGAAGGCGAACGTAGTAGCCGATGCCCTCAGCCGTGGATCTATGGGTAGCCTATCATATTTATAGCCAGAGAAGAGGGGAATAGACCACGAGATTCGTCAGCTAGACATTCTTCCAGTTCGATTATTGGATTCAGGTGACACCAGAATTACTATTCAGGACACGGCAACATCCTCTTTAGTAACTGAAGTGAAGGAACGCCAATACAAGGATCCAGTTTTAGTTCATTATAGGGATACGACCCCTCGAAAGGTGAAGACACCATTTGAGACTACAGAATATGGTCTCCTTAGATATCGAGGATGATTATCTGTCCCTAATATTGCAGGGTTGCGCCGGCAGATTATGGGAGAAACTCACTATTCTCGTTATTCTATCCATCCAGGAGCAACAAAGATGTATCATGATATCAGTAAAGTATATTGGTGGGATGGAATGAAAAAGGATATAGCGACGTTTGTTGCTCAGTGCCATAACTATCAGCAGGTCAAGATTGAGCATCAAAAACCCGGTGGATTATTGCAGGCTATGGAGATTCCAACTTGGAAATGGGAAGTAATTAATATGGATTTCATCATAGGTTTACCTCGTGCCCAGCATAAGTTCGATTCTATATGGGTAATCATTGATAGACTTACAAAATCAACCCATTTTCTGCCCGTTAGGACTACATATACCGCAAAGGATTATGCAAGGCTTTATATTAAGGAGATAGTACAACCGCATGGTGTCCCTATATCTATTATCTCGAATTGAGGATCTCAATTTACAGTTAATTTCTGGAGGTCCTTCCAAAAAGGATTAGGGACTCAGGTAAGTCTTAGTACAACATTTCTTCCTCGGATAGAGGGACAAGCTGAGCGTACTATTCAGACACTTGAAGATATGTTACGGGCTTATGTGATAGACTTCAAGGGTAGCTGGGATGATCATATGCCGCTTATTGAGTTCGTATATAATAATACCTATCATTCCAGTATTCAGATGGCTCCATACGAAGCTTTTTATGGATGGAAGTGTAGGTCGCCTATAGGGTGGTTCGATGTTGAGGAAACTACATTAGTAGGACCAGAATTGGTACAGTAGGCAATCGAGAAAATTAAACTTATACAGGAAAGGCTATTAGCAGCTCAAAGCTGCCAGAAGTCTTATGCGGATAATCGACGGTGAGATGTGGAATTTCAAGTTGACGATTAGGTATTCCTAAAGGTATTACTGATGAAAGGCGTTATGATGTTCGGTAAGAAAGGAAAACTTAGCCCTCGGTATACGCAAGGTAGGCCAGGTAGCATATGAATTAGACTTGCCTTCAGACTTGGAGTCTGTACATCCAACTTTTCATGTGTCTATGGTCCGTAAATGTATCGGAGATCCTTCCAGAGTTGTGTTAATTGAAGATGTTCAGCTCACAAAACAGCTATCATATGAGAAAAGTCCCATTGCTATACTAGATAGATAGCTTCGAAGATTAAGGACTAAAGACATAGCTTTGGTGAAAGTACTTTGGAGAAACAACAATGTGGAAGAAATGACTTGGGAGGCCGAAGAAGACATGAAGTCTAGTTATCCTCACTTATTTCCTCTTCCAGAGAAGGGTCTGAGATATCACAACCTTAAGGGACGTGCATTGATTCATGTGTTAGTTATTGTCATTGGTCGTGTGAGGCCATTGTTATTATTGATGATTGTGGTCCTATGTGGCGTTGAATTATTGAGTTTCTACGAGAAGAGTTGGTAGTAGTATTATTACAAAGACGAATCTGCAAAGGTTTATACAGATCTTGGGGAGTTAAACATTCAAGGACAAATGTTTCAAAGGGGGGAAGGATGTTACATCTCGCATTTTCGTACGTTAAAGTTTCGTCTTTAGTTAATCGACGTAGACTCGGGGATGAGATTATCTTGAGGTTATACATATTTATGCTATTTATAACAAGCGATAAGTAAGGGTTGTGAAGGATAAAGGGTAAAAGAATCAAAGAAAATGAGTTTCGTTGAAGGTTGTCGATTTGGAATAAAAATACGGTCCGAGCTACAATACCCGATATATATGGACTAATGTCATACAAAGTACCCCCACGACTACGATAGCAGGATATGTAAAGTGTATTAAAAGTGTGTAGTATTTTAAGTAATTTAAGATAATTTCTAATTATGTGGGTAATTGGTTAAATATTAGATTAATAGAGAATTAATAAATTGATTAAAGATTTGGTGGATGGTTAAATAAGGTCTTTGGATAAAGACCAAAGGATCTAACATGACAGCAAAACATTATCCAAATTATGACTCTTATATTATGAGATTTAAAGGTGGCACACTTGAAAAGGGTTAGGTGACACTAAGCTTGGAATGTGAGGCCCACCTAAAGTTAAGAATAACATTCCTAAGAACAAAATCATTTCCTAATCTCTTAAGAAAGAGTTCAGCCAAGCTTTCCTTACACAAGTAACGTTAAACCATTTCAAATATGCATCTGCATATTATATGTCATATAAGCAACGCCCAAGAACCTTCAACAATTCAAATAAACGTGAGATTTTGTCATTTTAAGAGAGTACGGTATAATCTTTCTCAAGAGAATCGACTTAGGTATGTTAAGGCTATCCCTTCTTCCTTTTGGCATGATCTATATGACACAAACAAAACGAGCAAATGCACAGCTTCCATAAATGACTTTATTCATAGAAATGCTAGAGGTGCATATATTCTTGTTTTCCCATAAGTCTTATTATTCTATCGTATGTTCATAGGTATTAGAAAATACGTAAGTTGATAAAGTCTGTTTCATGATATTAATCAAAGACATAATGGTCTTATGACACTCCGAAAGATTTTATTGACGTATTTCTCATGCATTGCATTAATTTATACATGTACATTGACCCATGAATGGATGGCGTTATATACACGTATATATGTATATGTATGTATGTATATATATATATATATATATATATATATATATATATATATATGTGTGTGTGTGTGTGTGTGTGTGTGTGTGTATAGGATATGGGAAAAGGTTACGGTGTTATATATGCACCACCACCTGATCAGCTGGTATGTGTTGACGATTTTGCCCATAATGGCCGAGATGATATGATGGGATGCCCTTAGAGGCTTGATCTAGTGTGTATCTCCTGCAAGATCTGCATATGAAAATCCTCCAAGCTTAAAATTTTTAAATTGTGGATACCATAGACCATGTGATATGGTTCCAATAAGATATTTAATAATTCGTTAACCGTATTTAATGAGATTTTTTAGGAGCTGATTGGAACCTAGCACATTTACACACACTAAACATGATGCCAGGTCGACTAGCAGTCAGGTAAAGAAGTGACCCAATCATCCCATGATATTTTGATTCATCCACTGGCTTTCGTTCCTCATCTTTGACAAGAGTGGTAGATGGACTCACATGGGTTCCAAGAGCCTTTGCATTGCTCATTTCAAATTTTTATATCAGTTCTTTGTGTACTTCGTTTGATATATGAAGATGCCTTTGTCTGATTGATAAATTTGAAGTCCAAGGAAGAACTTTAGTTCTCTCATCATGCTTATTTCAAACTCACTTTGTATGAGATGTGAGAATTCCTTGCACAAATCAGTGTTAGCACTTTCAAAAATAATATCATCAACATAAATTTGAATAATAAGATTATCTGATGATGATCTTTTGAAAAACAGAGTCGTATCGATCTTACCTCTTGAGAAACCGTGGCTAATAAGAAATAAACACAGTTTTTCCTACCAAGCCCTAGGTGCTTGTTTGAGTCCATAAAGAGCCTTAGTCAACTTAAACACATGATAGGGAAACTGTGAGTTTTCAAATCCAAGAGGTTGTTTTATAAAAACCTCCTCATCAATAAAACCATTAAAAAGGTGATTTTAACATTCATTTGAAATAATTTAAAATCTTTAATAGAAGCATATGCAATAAATATACGAATTGATTCTAACCGAGCTAATGGAGCAAAGGTTTCATTGTAGTTGACTTCTTCCTGTTGGGAGTAACCTTGTGCGACTAGTCTTGCTTTGTTTCTAATGACATTGACTTATTCATTTATCTTGTTTTTGAATACCCCTTTGGTTCTAATTATTATTGTATTTCCTGGCTTGGGTACCAATGTCCATACTTGATTTTTGTCGATCTGAAAAAGTTCTTCTTGCATAGCTTGTATCTAACTGGAGTTTTTCAGAGCTTCATCTACTTTTATTGGCTTTATTTGAGATATGAGTGTAGTGTTGGCCTTTTTCTTTAGAGATCCTCTGATTTTCATTTCATCGTTTGGATTTTCTATAATAAAATTCTATGGATACTTAGGTTTGGTTCACTATTTGTTTGGTATTGTCTCATTTTGTTGAGTAGTTGACTCCTTTTGATATTTAATATTCTTACCGGCAGCTTCATTAGAAAACTTGAGGTTTCATTGTTGTTGTCGGTTGATTCGTTTAGATCAAGTGATTCACTAATATTGGATTAATTTTGGCTAACATCTTCATCACCTGCAATGACTCCTTTCTCGGGCATAAAGTTATTATCATCAAAAATAACATGAACTGATTCCTCTACACACAAGATACGTTTATTATAGACTCTAAAAGATTTATTATTATTAGAATAGCGAAGAAATGTGCCTTCATTGCTCCTTGGATCAAACTTACCAATTGCTTCCAAAAGGGTGAAAGTAGTCAACGTTTGGTCTTTTGCCTTTCCATAGTTCATATGGAGCCTTCTTCAAAATGGGCTGCTTCTACCCAAAAGTGATTTGGTAGAGAATACTCTAGTATCATTGTTATGGCCATGTCTTGCAGAGTTCGATTTTTGCTTTCCACTAGACCACCTTGTTGGGGTGATCTAGGTGTTGAGAAATTGAGAGTGTATCCTTGTTCATTGCGGAACTCTTCAAACGATCTGCTTTCAAATTATCCTCCATAATCACTTTGTATAGTTGAGATAAGATATCCTTTTTTTCTTTCTATCTTCTTGCAGAAGATCTCAAAGTTCTTTAGAGGCTCATCTTTGTGAGTTAGAAATATTACCCATATAAAACGTGAGTAGTCATCAAAAATAACAAATTTATATCTTTTTCCTCCTATGCTAGCAGTTCTAGTTTGTCCCAATAGATCCATATGCAATAATTGAAGAGGTTTCGTTGTAGAGACAACATCTTTGTGTTTGACAGATGTTCTGGTTTGCTTGCCTAGTTGACATACACCACACATATGATTTCAAAAAAAATTATGTTTAGGAAGACCAATGACTGGTTCATGTATGGATAGTTTTTTAATTAAATGCATACTAGCATGACCAAGTTTCTTGTGCCGAGCCAGGGATCATCAAATATGGATTCTAGACAAATGTGGTTATCCAGGTTTTCGATGCAATCTAGAATATAAATAATTTCGTACCTTTTTTTCCAGAAGAATGATTTTACCTAATACATCTTCAATAGCACAACCAGTTTTCTTGAATTTTGCTTCATATCCAGAATCACATAGTTGGCTGATGCTCAGCAAGTTGTAATTAAGTCCATCTACGAGATAAACTTCTATGATGTCATAGTTATTATTGAATAGGGTTGTTCTGGTGCCAACACTTTTACCTTTTGAATTATCACCAAACTTGACATTTCCCCCATTTATCTTTGTAAAATGCCCGTCATGTGACTGGAATACGCACTGTCGAGATACCACTTTTCTTTTCGACTCTTCCTGTGGTGTTCCTGCAAAGAAAGATTATTACCTTCTTTTAGGTACCCAAGCTTACTTGGGTCCTTTTTGGTAAGTTTTGTTAATAGCGGGACTATTTTTAGGCTTCCAGATACATCCAGCAATATTTAATTACGAAATCTATAAAAGGAATATTTATGATCAGTTCTATTGCAATAGTGACATACACTGATGGATTTTTCACTGGATCTACTAGAGGTATCATTGCTAGTAGTTTTATTTCCAACGGGTCTTTTTCCAGTTGACTTATAAGTCACTTAGTTAGACCCAACAAAACTGTGACTGGTGGATTTGCGCATGACATGGAGTTGCAATTGCAATTCCTGAACTTCTTCCTGAAGGACATCTCTTTCGATTTCACAGACTTCAAGTTTAATTCCCAATCTTTCTTTCCATGTAGTCTCTTTAATTCATTTAGAATTATTTGAGACTCTTTTAGGGTAAGATGAAGAATATATTGTAATTCATTAAATCTTTCACAATCCTAAGGTCTAACCTCACTTGTTTCACCGCGTGCCATGAAATAGTTTTTTGTTTCTTCCTTGTTGTCATTGTCTGATATAACTTCAACTATCCAGCAGCCTGAGTATTTGTTTATACCATTCTCTAATATGGTCATAAAATACAAGTTCGCTATTTCTTCATGTTCTAAGTTGTCTTCGTCGCTCCAACTTCCGAAGATATTTATTTTTGTGAAATCCTCTAGAGGCGTTTCTTTTGACATTTGGGCATTCAACTTGAACATGACCATACTTTCCACATTTCAAAATAATTTCCATCATTCTTGTCTTGTTCATTGTATTGTTTGGTTCTTCTGGATGACATTCTTCCATTTTTAGTATTTCTATATCTTCTCATCAATCCATTCATATTTCTCGAGAGCATAGCAATTTCTTCTTCTAAATCCTCTAGTTCATCGTTATTATCGTCCTCAGCTCCTTTAATCGGCATTTTGAAAGCAATTGTTTTCTTCTTTTCTTCCTGACCTTATTTTTTGAGATGTGTTTTCTCAAAAGCAATAAGGTCTCCGCATAGTTCATCACACGATAACTTGTCTAGGCCTTGAGAACTATTTTTGTTTGCCATGTAGTGGGCAAACTTCTTAGAATTTTTCAAACTTGTTCACCACTAGAGTATGATCTGCCAAACACTTTTGGATCCCCAATGATTTTGCTAAATAGAGCAAATATTTCTTCAATGGATTCACCCTGTTTCATTTGAAAGAGTTCAAAATCATGGATCAATAGATTTATTTGCTCGTTCGTTCATAGGTAACTTCCAGTTTGTCCTATATTTCTTTGGTTGTATCACAGCTTGAGATCTTCTCATATTCTTCTTTGCTTATGGAATTGTATAAAATATTTCGTACCTTGGAATTGACTTGGATTATTACCATTGGTTCATTAGAGTAGTCATCTATATCTACTGGATTTTTAGATGTTCGTCCATCAGTTTTTTTGTCAGACTTTGTTGTTGGAATTGGGTAATCTCTCTTTTTGATTATGCGTCATACTTTGACATCATAGAATATTGTATATATTTCTATGCAAACTTTCCAGTATGAGAAGTATTGTCCATTGAAATATGGTGGCCTTACCTGAGATGTCCCCAACAATTACTTGGTTTGATATGATATTTTCTCATTAGCTATTAAGCAAAAGAGTACAGGTGTGAGACCCGCTCTGATACTAATTAAAAATACAAAAGGGGGTGAATTGTTATCCGTTCTTTTCTTTAACAGAGTAGTTGACTGATTTTCTAGTTAGTCGACAAGATTTTGATGTGAGGTATGTGTAAAGTAAATACAAAAAGTAAATTACATAAAGTAAATGACACTAGATGTTTTATATTGGTTCGGACTCAATGTGAATCCTACTCCAATCCCCTTAGGTTGCAAGGGAATTCTCTGTTAAGTTCCTTAAAATATTTGGTACATGTGTGTTGATGGTGTTGAACATACAACAATAGTTTGTCAAGATGTAAGTATCAATCTGAGTTTTGATATAATGCCTCAGCAGTGGTTCTTTTCTATCTTTCTTCTCTCCACTTATTATACAGTAAATCTAGAATAGTCTACAATGCTTGTTTGGAGTAGAACGAAAGATTGGTAATGATTTGATCAAAGTATGCCTTTGTAGTTGGACCTTTGACTGTATATACATGACTTGAGAGAGGATCTTCTTGATTAGAGCAGATCTTCGAGAGATAGGTAACCCAAAGGAATTGATCCTTGGAAAGAACCTCAATTGATTCCTTCCAAGAATAAGGTTGGCACTTTCCTATACTTGGACCCTGAAGCGCGGCATGATGGCTTTTGCTTTCTTGATTAGCATAACATGGTGACCTTTCCAAATCTTCCGTACAACACATCTGATGTGATTTTCCTTAACTTCTGTGATTAAGGATCGATACTGGATATTTATCTTCTTTGATAATCGTAATCAAGGTAGAATTGATTATTCAATATTAGCCTTCCTTCGTTGAATAGCTTCTGAATCTTAGCCTTCCTTCTTCGGAACCTTGATTGCATGCAATAGGAATAAGTTATTTTTCCCTCATTAAAATATAGATCTAACATATGCCTCTTTACTTTTGTTGTGCATCATAATGATATTAGGAAGAGGTGGAAAACTATTCCCGCCATAAATAAACTCTTCACTTTCTACATATTCAGTAAGAATTCAAAAAAGGGGGGGACTATCTGTATTGGTGAAAAATAAAGTCACCAAGTGGATCACTATTATAATGACAAGTGGCATGGAAGTCGAAGCAATAAAAAAGAATGATATAGAGAGAAGATAGTAATACACACGGGATTGTCTACGAAGATACTGTGCATGTTAGCTAAATAAGATAAAATAGGTATGGAAATGAAAATTAAGGTGTAATTAAGGTCATTGGAATACACAAAGATGGAAAGATCATTAATAACCACGAATATGGAAAGAAATCGGCTGAATCTATTGTTATGTGCGATTGTCTATAATTACTTCAACTGTTGCAATCACCCACGTGATGAGTAATTAATGTAATAAATGCTCGTAACAGGAAGAAACTAAATAGAGCAAGCGGTTACAAATTATACCTTTATATAAATTCTCTTTTCATATCTTGTATCTCCATCGAGAATACTACGAAGTTATACTATCAATTGTCAATATTTTTATTATTCCTGCCGTTGGACAATCTTGTTCTTTCTTATTGGAAGAAAGCAATAATCATCAATAAGATTTCTATTTTCTTATTCTTTTGGTCCTATTTTCTATTATTGTTATTCTTTTATATTTGAAATTAAATCCGAATTATTCTTTTATTTGCTTGACCACAAAAAATACTTTTTTGGTTAAACATCTGCTAAATCAACTAAGGTAATTAAATACTTATATTAAGGCTACAGATTCAATCGAGGTAATTAAATACTTATAATAAAGTTATCTTTCTTACAACACGATAATTCATGATTGTAGGTGGCTGATATCAAAAATGCAAAAGAGGACAATTATGCATAATTACAAAAAAGGAAATGATGTAGCCCACTTCTTGTTAGGGGTGCTGCCAATCAGTCCAACCTGAATAATTAAAATATTTTATTTTGTGCCTCACAGGTCCCAAATGTGTAAGATATGGGTCCACAAATGTCTGAGATAAAAAGAGGCCTCAAACAACTAATGTCAGTGGTGTGAGGCACACCATAAAATCACTCTAAATAATATGTTTATCTTGCAATTCCACCTTTTCTTGTTGTTGTCACGACCCAAATTTCCCTATAGGCCGTGATGGCATCCAACGTCGACGTTAGGCAAGCCAACGGTGAACTAGTCGTGTATTATTCTTTTCAATACTTTCAAATTAGTTGATTTTTATTTATCAAGTAAATGAGGAGTGAAAAACTTAATAAAGTAAAGCATAAATTAATGAAAGAGCATATACGGTGAAATAAATACTCAAAACCATAGTATATGAGAAACTAGTAGAATATATAAAATACCTATGCTACTGTCCGAAATAAAATAGACAGAAAGTAAATACAAAAGAGAGACTGCGGGTGCTGCAGAACGGACTCGGAGAGCAACTCACCACTATACCTCAAGGTACCGGGGGTGCGTGCCTGAATGACTGCCAGATACACCTGCACGATTAGTACAGAAGTGTAGCGTGAGTACATAAACAATATGACCCAGTAAGTATCCGGTCTAACCTCGAAGAAATAGTGATGAGGGGTCGACATCGACACTTACTACGGGCCAACAAAATAAAATGCAGAAATTCTAAGTAGGCATGGAATATATGAATAATAATAATAACACAGTAGCAAGCAGTGAATAAATGATTCGTTAACTGATAGTCAATTTAAAGATCTCCAACTAACACATTTACCCCAACAATTTCGGGCCAATAAATAAATTATAACCTCTCAAGTCATAAATATGATATCAAGTGTAATGGGGCTCCAAGCATTTTCACGCACGATTTATGTCGATGTCGTATGGCCCGATCCAAAATAATGTGTACACTGCCGAGGATCGAACGGCACGAACCATAGATGTATCTATATTATATTGTCGAGGAGAACGGCTCACTCCCATAAGAGTAGTGTTATCATACTGCCAAGGCGAACGGTCCGATCCCATAAGAGTAGAGAAGTTTACCCCGCTCGCGGAAGTACTTGTGATGCGAGAGGACATGGATTTCTCAGAGTTATTAAGTATTCATCAATTCTTCCAAAAATAACAAATCTAAGTCGAAAATTGCAACTTTAAAATCCCTAGTCTCAGCTCTATTCAAGACAATTAATATGCATAATAAACACAATAGTAAAATTAAAGGCATGATATGGATCTAAGTCTTCTCGGACACCTCATAAAATATAGCTACGCACGAACTCTCGTCACCTAATGCATACGTAGCTTCCCACACAAGTAATACACAACAAGATACACCTAAGGGGATGATTTCCCTCTTACAAGGTTAGGCAAGAGACTTACCTCGTTCTCAAGCTCACTTCCGGTCCACAAATCCGCTCTAAGGCCTCAACTTGGCGCCAAACAATCCGAAACTATCCAAATATTATATAAATTAATCAATATACACTAACAAGTTCATAATTTAGCTATTAGAGAAATTACTCAACCCAAATTGGAAGATTCCTAAAATTTGCCCCCGAGCCCACGTGTCCGTATTCTGAAAATTTTCGAAGATAAATGTTATCCATAACCTCACAAACTCAAATAAATTTTTCTACCCAAATCCATAGCCATTTTTGTGGCTAAATCCCATTTTTATCAAAACCTAGGTTTTTCAACTAAACTCATAATTTCTTCAATTTATATGTTAAGAATCTACACAAATACATGTATTAATATCATATTGTTTAAAAATTACTTACCTCAAAGTGCTAGGTGAAAACCCTCTTCAAAGAGCTCAAAATTTGACCAACAAGTGAGAGAAATGAAGAAAATGAGCCAAAGTCCCGATATAAATACACCTCACGCCCCAGCGATTTTTGCACCTGCAGAAGAATCGCTGCTTCTGCGGGGCCGCTCCTGCGGTTGCTTGTCCGGATTTGCGGAACACGCACGACCCACGATTATTCGCACCTGCGGCCAAGTCCTGCATCTGCGAGCCCGCTTTTGTGGCTCGGATCACACACCTGCTACCCTGGCCAGGCTGCCTCTCTGTGCATATGCGGACCCTCCATCGCAGAAGCAAGTTCGCTTCTGCGGAAAAATGTTTCGCTTCTGCGGACCTTGCTGGATCCCTTCCATTTCGCTTCTGCGAACAATATGTCGCACCTTTGGTGCTTCTCCTGCGGCTATCCTTGCCACAGGTGCAAACACACCAGATGACAGCCCTTTCAGCTCTTCTCCAAAGAGCAATCAAGGTCGGTCGACCCTCCGAATTCTACACGGGGACTCCGGGGCCTCGACCAAACACACCAACAAGTTAGTAAACATAAAGCGAACTTACTCGAACCCTCGTAACGCATAAAACAACATCAAAACTAAGAATCACACCCCAAAACCAAATCGAATCAACTTATGAACTTCAAGTTTTTCCAACTTACTCCGAACGCGCCGAATCATACTTAAACTATTTAGAATGACATCAAATTTTGCGTGCAAGTCTTAAATCACCATAAGAAATTATTCTCAGGCTCAGAATCTAAAACGAACCTCGATAACACCAAAACCTACTCCAAACCAAACTTAAAGAACTTGAAAAACCTTCCATGCTCCAATTTCCAACATTAAGCGCCGAAACGCTCCCGGGTTATCCGAAACTCGATCCGAACGCATGCCCAAGTCCAAAATCATCATAGGAACCTATTGGGACCGTCAAATCCCGGTACCGAGGTCGTTTACTCAAAACGTTGACTCAAGTCAAACTTAACCATTTTAAGCCAATATTAAGGAACTAAGTGTTCCCATTTCAACCCGAACCCTTTCCAAATCCGAACTAACCATCCCTGCAAGTCATAGAATAGTAAAAGCACATACGGAGAGTCTCAATTAGGGGAACGGGGATCTAGAAATCAAAACGATCGATTGAGTCGTTACAATTGTGACCAGGATACTAGCGGAAAAAGATGGAATTTTCTTTTTGCTAGGCTTGTAATAGACAATGATTGTAGGATGTTATTAGGTAAGTTTGTAACAAAAATATCCTTCGATACATCAAAATTGTTGTAATACTATAGAACAACTGTAGTTTTGTTTAATGAAATAAAATCCAATTTCTCTCAAAACAAAATTAAAATTATTTTTAAATTCGATGTCAACTCACGTTATGATAATCTTAATTGGGTTGTATGGGGAAAACTCACACATGCAATGCTTATGGTTGAAGAGCTAGTAAACTACGAGATATTTATATAGAAAGAATGAGATTACCTTGCACTTCTACACTAGAAAAACGAGGTCAACTATACCAGCTTTCTATTCTACTATCTCCAATAATTCAAGAACCATGTCTATTTTACTAGGATTCAAAATTTTATTAACAAGTAAAATATATTATTTGGAGTCTGCAATTTGATTTTATGTAGAAGGAAGAACAACCCTGATAAAATTACACATAACTAGTTGCAACATTTGTTTTTCAATATTCAAGTAATAGGAAGTGCAATTGTGTATTGATAACACCAGGATAACAATACTTAAATAATTAAAAAATATTCTTGAGTAGGTCGTACATAAGAATTTATGTAGTATTATTTACTGTATAACAATCTCTATGATATTATTTATTGTGTGATAATCAAGTATTATTGCCCTACATGGTGTCGGTGTTGGCTCTAACGTTATCACTAGTAAGGCTTGAGCCTTAGGCCCCCAAATTCGGTATACCCCATTTTTTATTTTTTATTGAAATAATAGGTTTAAGATATTTTAAAAAATAATATTTAGCACTTTTAATACAAAAGTAAAGTTTTCTATATAAAGGAAAGATTTATTTTTTTTAGAAATGTAAATCAAGTGGCCATTTGACTTAATTAAAATTGAATAGATGAATAATATTCTCGACGTACAAGTAGAAGATAATACTTTTAATCGATATACTGAATCAAATGAAAAGACCGGATTCTTTTTCAAATGTTGATAATTCTTATAAAATAATGCTAACAGTTCATATAACAGTTATCTCAGCGGAAAAAAGTTTTTCAAATTTACAATTGATAAAATCTTACCTAAAATCAATAATGTATCAACAAAGATTAAATGAGTTGACTATATTATCAATTAAAAAGGAATTATTAGAGGAAATCGATTATAAAAAGTTATCAATTTTGCATCTCAAAAAGCTAGAAGAAAAGATTTCAAATAAAAATATTATATTATAACTTTCTTTTAAAAATTTAGGCCTAACATTAAACTTTGACTTTAGGTCATATATGTGCTTGAGCCGCTCGGCATGATGTACGGTATATTATAATCTCTACATGATTAATTCATACACTGAACGATCATGAAGAGTTTTAGAAAAAAATTATACTCCCATATAATAAGAAAATATTGTGAAAATCTAGGAATTTTTAATTTTGGAAGTAGCACTTGTTGCACCAGGAATACGGCAGAAAAGTCGTTTATTGTTTTCTAAACAGAAAACTGGAGGGACTGGAGAGAGCAAGATTAGAGAATAGATTGCATATCTAACTCCCAAAAGTATATAATACCCACTGCCAACAAAGAAAAACACAATCGCATGGCACTTACTGGCTGTATTGCTAATTTAAGCATTTAGCTTCCCCTTCAACCAATTGAATTTGTTCTTTTACTTTTTTCCCTTTTTGTTTAATCAATGATGCTCCACAAACCGTCCCTTTGTGCTTATTGGCAAGCTTTCAGTTCCATCACTTTCAAGTTTCAACTTCCCAAATAAATATATTTCCTCCATTCAATTTACATGATATTTCTTTTAAAGAAATTCAACACCACTTTCATAAATATGACTGTTGAATTCCAAAGATAAATTTATCTTAGGTAAATTTCATGTCGAAAGGGAAGAGCATAAATTAAGAGGCAAATTTAGGATTCAACTATTGAGCTGGTTTTTCATTAATTGGTACACAAATATAGATGGTTACATCAATTAGTACACAAATTTTATATTTTACAGAAATTTAAATTCATTAATTTAGTTAAATTTTAATTATTATTTGAATTATTATATCTTAAACTTCCCAATATAAGGTTCACACTTCACACCCTTTTTGTAGTACACAGAGCAGTATTTTTCTGAGTCTCGAACCTTTTTATTGTCTTTTTGGACAAAAGTTACGCAAATAGGTGTAAAAAAAAGTTACATTTATATATATAACGCCAAAACACACCATGCTATACCTTAACGGTAACTTTTACCGTTAAGGTATAGCATGGTGTGTTTTGGCGTTATATATACTGACACAGGTATAGCGTGTTGTATTTTGACGTTATATATAACGTACAAATACAGCACGCTATACCCCTTATTATGGGCCCACCAATAAGTGAATGTATCAACCCCCGGGCTCGCACATTTCCTATATAAACGAGTTAGGATTTTAGGAAAATCCATTCACAAAAAATTCTAATTCTCATTCAATCTTTTCTTCTTGTTAAATTCTCAAGCATTTTTCCGTAATGTCTGAAGAGCATAGAATAAGAGTTTCATTATATTGGGAAGGGGGAGGTGAGGTTGTGATGGAGAATAACTCAGTGAGGTATAGTTTATTTCCACAGGGTCATGTTAAATTACCACTTACAATGGAGTACGATAAATTGATATCGTTGTTATGCAAAAAATGAGTGTGAGGAAACACCGAGTGATACTTAAAGTAATCGGAAGATATTCATATTCCGTCACTCCGCAAGGGGCTGCTTTTTGCTCGGAGTTAAACATCTACGATGATGAAACTTTAAGGGATTTTCTGAGGACTCCGGATGAATACCGGGAATTTCTTGTAATCAAAATATTGGATATGTAGTCAAGGTCGAAGACGTTCCCAATAATGAGGTTGCCGGACAGGTTCCGGATAACCCCCAGTCCTCGGGTGGTTATTCTAGAGCAGTTTTTGCCGGACAGGTTTCGGATGAAAGAGTTTTCCTTGATTTAAACTTATCACCGCCTGCTTTTTCAAATTCACAAGATGAGTGGTAAACTTTAATTTTCCTTTGTGTTACGATTCTACATTTTTGTTGTATTAACGCGCATACATTTAACAAGGGGTACCGACCGGATATGAATTTTACAAATTATGAACCCAAGCATAGTTTTGGTGTGTTGGATCATGGTGGTCCATCCGGTAATTGACTTGATTCAACAGGAATGGACACATTCAACAGGAATAACAGGAATAATTGACTTGATTCAACCCAAGCGAAATGGACACATTCAACAAGAATAACTTCAACTTGGATATTGACTTGATTTCTCTTGTCCTTATTCCACACATCGAAGCGTCCATAAGGTATAAAATCAAAGAGTGCATCAGTTCACCAGGAACATGGCCATACCATTTCCAAAATAAAGAGTAAAGGAGCGTTTGAAATAGTCTATGGTAACTGGGATAAGTCATTTGCAGCTCTGCCCAGGTACATGGCCGCACTGCAGCACTTTAACCCCGGGACGGTTGTTGAATGGAAGCTTGAGTGGAGTCCGGGTAAACCAGAATATATATTCAATTATGTGTTCTGGGTGTTTAAACCAGCAATTGATGGTTTCTGCATTGTCGGCCCGTAATAACCATAAACGGCACTCATGTCTATGAAAAGTACGATATCAAGCTATTGATTGTCATGGCAGTAGATGCTAATGGACAGATATTTCCTCTAGCTTTTGATATTTGTGCCAATGAAAGCCAAGAGACGTGGACACTATTTTTGAACCACTTGAAAGAGCACATTGTCAAACAGTGTTCCGGTATTTGTCTAATATCTAATCGACACGGTAGTATCTTAAGTTTTGTGGAAAACTTGCCTGCATGGCAAGAACCTTATGCCTACCACCGATACTGTGTGAGGCACTTTAAATCCAATTTCCAGAAGGCATATCCCAACAAGGATCTATATGATTTGATGTGGATGGCAGCAACAAACCACCAACAGCATAAATTCCGGAGGCACATGGAATCTATCAGGTAAGAAGACGAGGCAGCCTATCATTGGTTAATGCGACATGACCCTGAAAAAGTGAACTTTGCATGCGGATGGTGGAAGACATTGGGGAACTCTCTCTACAAATGTGTCAGAGTCTTTCAATGGGTTATTGAAGTCGGCAAGAGGATTGCCTGTCACGGCCATGGTGCGGATGTCGTTCAAGCAGATGGCGGAGAGGTTTGTTGAGAGGTCTACAGTTGCAACGTCATTGATGGAAAGGGGTGTTGATTTTATGCCAATGCCGATGAAGAGATTTGAGAAATACAGACGGCGAGCACATTGGTATTCATTTTTGCAGTATGATAACGAAAGAAATGTTTTTGAAGTTCGCACTGCTATCCATCGAAATCGGGGGAATAATGTACATACTGTAAATGAATCTACAAGGTTATGCTATTTTGGGAAATGGTCCATCTACCACATGCCTTGCTCACATGCCATCAAGTGCTTTCAAAAAGTTGGTTTAGGTATAACCAACTATGTTGATCAACAATATAGTGTTGCGAAGTACCTAAACATATATAGTGGGCAGTTGCAGCCAGTGGGTGCTGAGCATTATTGGCCGCCTGAGCCATTAAAATGGTGTGTAACAAGTCCTATTTGCGTCGAATACAGGTGCAAAAGAGAATGCGTATACGAAACCAAATGGATGTTAGTGATACCGTTTATGTGCGCAGATGTGGTATATGCTCACAAATAGGACACGACCATCGAAAATGTCCTTTGGGTGGCAATAGTAATCAAGCTTGTGGTGAGTGTTCTTCTATTGTGCCTAACTATCAATGAGTTTATGTTGTAATATTTAGTTGTTTTGTTTATGTTGTAAGATTGATAAAATAAAATTATGTTTTTTAATTATGAGTTGAACTTTTCCATTTCAGTTTTGTTAATGATAATTAAAAAAAATTATATATTCGGAAGAACTTGAAACAACATTGAAATTTCATAAAGTTGATTAAATTAATGTTAATTATGTTTGTTATTTTATATATCTGTGTTGTCTTGTCGAACTGAAAAAGTTGTCCAGCTGACATAAAGTTGTTTCGTACCCGTCAAAACCTTTAACACCCAAAGCATAGCGCGGTCAAATACTACGTTATGTGTATATATAGCCTGGTTAAATAATACAGTATATGTGTTGTCTTGTCGAACTGAAAAAGCTGCCCAACTGACATAAAGTTGTTTCGTACCTGTCAGAACCTTTAACACGCAAAGCATAGCGCGGTCAAATACTATATTATGTGTATATATAGAGCGGTGAAATAATACGTTATATGTGTTGTCCACGTCCTGCAGCATGATGGTGGTCTCGCCAATGGGCAGGTGAAAGGTGTGCGGCTCCGGTCGCCACTGCTCAATCAACGCCGTGATCAAAGCCTAGTCGAGCTGCATCCGCCCGCTCTCAATAATCCTATAAAATCTCGTATCCTGTAGGCGCTGCACTATACGCTCGTGGAGATCTCTGGGCCTCAAAAAATCCCACAAGTCATTCACTCTCCTAGCGCGGAGAGTCTGGGACAGTAACTCCCCGTCCCATATATGGGCAGACCTATGATCGCCCTGTAGCACTAATATCTCACAAGAGTAAGGGCCAGGATGTATAGGCGGCGCGTTCATGTCGTCAACTATAAATTAAACAACATTAATTGTATGTTTAATTATTTAATTGTGCAAAGTATATATACCTATTGGGTTCCGGGCTCGATATTTGAGGACCAGTAGCACCAAACTATCATGAATAATTATGTGTCAAATTCAATATTCTGATAATTTTGTGTGTGTTTGTTTTATAATTTAAATTCTTAGTTTTTAATTATTTAATTGTATAAAGTATATATACCTATTGGGTTCCATGCTCACTATTTAAGGCCTAGTAGCACCAAACTATCATGAATAATTATGTGTCAAATTCAATATTTTGATAATTTTGTGTATGTTTGTTTTAAAATTTTAAAATCTTAATTTTTAATTATTTAATTGTACAAAGTATATATACCTATTGGGTTCCAGGCTCGATATTTGAGGCTCAGTAGCACCAAACTATTATTAATAATTATGTGTGTCAAATTCAATATTTTGATAATTATGTGTGTCAAATTCAATATTTTGATAATTATGTGTGTCAAATTCAATATTTTGATAATTTTGTGTGTTTGTTTTATAATTTAAATTCTTAATTTTTAATTATTTAATTGTACAAAGTATATATTTTCATCTGCCAATATAAGCAATACTAAACTACCGGGATTCTACGCTAAAATATTGTACAGTTTACTACGTTAAAAGGTTCTACAATTTACTACGCTAATAAATAATCTAAACTAAATATAAATAACAAATACATTTTAATCACATACCATTCACAAAAATACATATAACATACTAGTTTCGCAAAAATAAAACACAAACCGGCATGGAAACAATAATATCTAAATCCTGATATTAACAAAAAAAAATTATTTCTCAATTTTACATTTTTTTAGAACACTAATATCTAAGTCCGGATAAATATAACATACTAGTTTCGCAAATAAAACACAAAACGACATGGAAACACATTCAATCAACTAATAAATATGCATTATTATATAAGTTTCGACATAAAATAAATCAAAATACCTCGATGTAAGTCCGAAAGAGTGAAACCACAATAATACGATGCTCTACTACGATGTGGGACCTATGTTCTTAACGTTTTGTGTGACAGGTAGGACCCATAATTTTTTTTAAAAGAAGACCCTGGGAGGGGGGGACCAGAAACTGCTTCAAAGTAAAAAAAATGGGGGAGGGATCATTCTGGTCGGGGAAGATGACGAAGGGGATTACATAATAAGGGGTATAGTGCGCTGTATTTGTACGTTATATATGTCATGGGCGGCTTTCCAACCGTGCCCCATGACCCCTTGGGCGCGTCCTGTGGCGTCCTAGCAAGCCTCCCAATGCCTAGCTCCACGGACGGCCTCGTGGTCCTGGTCGCGCCAAGTGACAAGCGCGCATGTGCCTCTGTCGCCCCACCGATATCCCTCGCCAGCGTCCAACAGCGCCGCGCGCGCAGACAATGCCGCGCGCGCAGATCCTGATGCCAAAGACTATGCTGCCGACAACGGCCATGTTTTCTGCCTTATAGCAAACTAAGTCTTTTTCATTGTAAATATAGAGTAGTTTTATTCCATGTAATTTCATTATGTTTCTCTAGCTTAATCAAGTCTAGTCTTGTAGCTTTGGATTATTTTTTTTAAGCATTATTAAGGGGGACCAAACAATCAAAACTTTCTAGCAAGCAAACAATTCTCTGTACTGGTGTCTCTCCCCCTCGACACCGCATTTCCTTTCTGTAATAGCTTTCATTAATGCAATCAAGCTTTCTTTCATTCTCAATTCTCATTCCTGTTCTCTCAATTTCTCTTGACATTGGTTTTCCCGTACGGCACTGACAATCTAGTCTAGCGTACGGAGGGGACCTCAGTTGGCGGACAGCAACTGCACTGACATCAGTTGCTTAGCCTTACGTCGCCCTTCCAAGGAATCTCAGGAAGGCGCCGCGTAACAGTTGGTATCAGAGCCTAGGCTCGACATCGGACGAGGGAACGCATTGCCATTACCACCATTTCTGACCATGGTGAATCATGGGGACCGCATTGCGGCCCTTGAACAGACGGTTGACGGATTACTGCCCATCATGGATACGGTGCCTGAACTAAGAACCAGCCTAGGGCAAAGGTTGGATGACCTGGACCGCAGGGTGCTCCAGGCCGAAGTTGACATAGAAAACATCAGTCGTGACTCCGAGGGAGATCGGCAAACGGCAGCCACAGAGGCAGCCGAAATTTTTGGCAAATTCGAGGGACTCCAACAGGAGCGTGCCGAGGATTTAGCTTACAGGGCACAAGAGGCAGATAGGGTGACTGCCATGCAACAAACTATTGACGACTTGACAGACAAGCTCAATGTTGTCAATGCTGCCTTACAGGGCCTACTGCGAGGCGGTGGAAACCAGGTCGGGGGCGCTGCAAACCCCACCTCCGCGACACAAAAATTGAAAATTCCTGAGCCAAAGCCATACAGTGGAGCTAGGAATGCCAAGGAAGTGGAGAACTTCATTTTTGATGTCGAACAATATTTTGATGCTGTTGGGGGCCTAGAAGAAGCCAAGAAGGTAGCAACTGCTGCCATGTATCTTCAGGGTGATGCTAAACTCTGGTGGCGGGTGAAATACGAAGCCATCAAGGCCGGTGAAGATGCTCTCGAAACATGGGCAGAACTGAAGGCAGCCATCCGCCTACAATTCTTCCCCGAAAATGTTGAATACAATTCAAGGAGAAAGCTACGGGAGCTCCGTCAGACCAAATCTGTGCGGGACTACGTGCGGGAATTCTCCGCGCTCATGCTAAGCATACGCGACATGGGGGACAAAGACAAGCTCTTCACTTTCCTAGAAGGGCTGAAACCTTATGCCCGTATGGAGCTACAAAGGCAACGGGTAGATACCCTGCCCAAGGCGATCCAAGCAGCTGAATGCCTTGGGGACTATCAAATGGAAGCCCGGAAGGATAGGCCTCAACCGCCTACCCGAGCGGGATTCAAAGGGGGCCAGTCTAGCAATGGTGGCCCTAGCAGAAGTGGGGGAGATCGAAGCTCAACCAAACCTAAGGCTCCCTCCACAGGCAGCAACAGTGCTGCATCTAACAACAATGATCGGGGGAGGAAGCCTCCTTCAGGGTGCCGTCATTGTGGCGGACCACATTGGAACAATGAGTGCCCACATGCACAGATGAATGCCCATCAGACTTTTGATGATGGGACAGATGACGATTCAGACGATGCGGATCAGACTGAACCCGTAGGTGCCTTCAATGCAATTGTTGGCTCCATTTCTGAGGCATTAGCAGAGACTAGTGCTGGTATCCGTAAGAAGAAGGACCCATGTCCCGTCACCAAGAAAGGGAAAAAGAAGGCGGATGATGAGACTCCTCTTAAGCACGAGAGGACCTTAATGTTCGTTGAGATGAAGGTGAATGGCAAGCCCATTCGGGCCATGGTAGACACGGGTGCTACCCACAACTACTTAGCCTCGACTCAGGTGGAGCGCCTTGGTCTAGTCGTAGGGAAAGGTAGAGGCCGTGTCAAGGCTATCAACTCACCTCCCCAGCCAGTGGGTGGAATAGCCAAAGAAGTACCGATGAAGCTTGGCCCTTACGAAGGAAAATTCAACTTGCGCGTGGTGATCATAGATGACTTCGAGTTGATAGTTGGATTGGAATTCCTGAGGCAAACCAACACCATGCCTGTACCGTATGCTGACATGTTACTGATGATGGGAGCAAACGGGGCCAAGCCCTGCGTTATCCCGTGCATGCCCATGAAGATGGCCGTTGAAAACATCTCGGCCTTGCAGTTGAAGAAGGGGGTCAAAAGAAACGAACCTACGTTCCTGGCAACCCTCTGCATCGAAGATGTAGAATGCTCCTCGGGTCCCATTCCTGAACCCGTGAAGGAGCTACTACTAGAGTTTGAAGATGTCATGCCACAAGACATGCCAAAGCGACTACCGCCTAGGCGCACTGTGGATCATGAAATTGAGCTGGTGCCGGGCGCGAAGCCACCTGCCCGGGCGCCTTACAGAATGTCACAACCCGAACTCACCGAGCTTCGGAGACAATTGACGGAAATGCTAGACACAGGGATTATCGTGCCCTCCAAATCCCCATACGGGTCCCCTGTGCTATTCCAAAAGAAACATGATGGTAGTCTACGACTCTGTGTGGACTATCGGGCTCTAAACAAAATTACTGTGAAGAACAAGTACCCTATTCCGTTAATGGCAGACTTGTTCGATAGACTGGGTGGTGCGACAGTGTTCACCAAAATAGACCTGAAGACAGGTTATTGGCAAGTTCGGATTGCAGAGGGTGATGAGCACAAGACGACCTGTGTGACAAGATATGGGTCGTACGATTTCCTAGTTATGCCATTCGGCTTGACTAACGCCCCAGCTACATTTTGCACTTTGATGAACCAAGTCTTCCGGGAGTACATTGATGAATTCGTGGTGGTCTACTTGGATGACATTGTGGTATATAGCCAAACATTGGAGGAACACCTGATGCACTTGCGGAAGGTCCTAGCTCGATTGCGGGAGCATGAACTATATGCGAAGCTATCTAAGTGCTCCTTTGCTCAAAAGCAAATTGACTTCCTCGGACATGTCATCGAGGAAGGGCAGATCAAGATGGACCAGCAGAAGATTCAGGCAATCACAGATTGGCCGACGCCCAAAGATATCCATGCCTTGAGGGCGTTCCTTGGTCTATGCAATTTCTATCGGCGATTTGTGAAAAACTACTCCCTCATTGCAGTACCATTGACAGAACTCCTTAAGAAGGTCACGCCTTGGGAATGGGGACCCAAGCGAGCGGAGGCCTTCAACGCATTGAAAGTGGCTATGTCTAGTAGCCCCGTCTTGGCCCTTCCTGATTTGGCCAAGCCATTCGAAGTACAAATAGATGCATCTGACTATGCCCTGGGTGGAGTCTTGCTACAAGAAGGGCATCCTGTAGCGTACGAGAGTCGGAAGCTGAAAGATGCAGAGCGGCGCTATGCCGCCCATGAGAAAGAATTATTGGCTGTCGTCCACTGCTTGCGCCTCTGGAGGCACTATCTGCTGGGGACCCCGTTCGTGGTCAAGACAGACAACACAGTTGTTAGCCATTTCATGACCCAGATGAAGTTGAATGGTCGACAGGCTAGGTGGCAGGAACTTCTAGCTGAATTCCACTTCAACCTGGAGTACCGAAGTAGGAAGACCAATCATGTTGCTAATGCGCTCAGTCGGAGAACTCATCTAGCATCGGTGTGCCTACTCGCCACCCTAAGGGGGAGCGAAGTATCCACCTCCATCAAGGACCAGATACAGGATTTACTCATCAAGGATCCTGCTGCATAGTATTTGGTTGATTTGGTAGGACAGGGCAAGACTCGCCATTTCTACATGGAAGATGGTTTTCTGAAAGTGAAAGGCCACCGACTTTATGTTCCTAAAGGAGGAGATCTGCGAAGGACTCTTCTGGCTCAATGTCATGATACTCTGTGGAAAGACTTGTCACCGTGCATATTATTGGCCTCAAATGGCTGATGACGTTGCTCAGTATGTGAAGACTTGTCTAGTATGCCAGAAGGACAAGTCAGACCGCTCAACACAAGCGGGACTCTTGGAACCACTAGTTGTCCCAAAGAGACCTTGGGAAAGTGTTTCCCTGGATTTCATCACCGGATTGCCCAAGGTCGGAGATCTAATAACTATCTTGGTTGTAGTAGATCGGTTTTCCAAGTATGCTACCTTTATTGCTGCCCCACAATATATATCAGCAGAAGATACAGCTCGACTCTTCTTCTCTCATGTCGTCAAATATTGGGGCCTGCCCAAAGACATTGTTAGTGATCGTGACTCACGCTTCACTAGTAACTTTTGGATCCAACTCTTTAAGTGCCTTGGGTCGAAGCTGAGTCACAGCTCAAGTTTTCATCCGCAATCTGAAGGCCAGACGGAGCGGTTCAATGGTATGTTGGAGGAATATCTCCATCATTTTGTAATCGGATCGCAGAAGAATTGGGTGAAGCTTCTGGATGTTGCTCAACTGTGTTTCAATTCACAAAAGAGCTCTAGTACTAACAAAAGCGCTTTTGAAATTGTTACCGGACAGCAACCGCTACTCCCACACACAGTCAACGCACCAAATATGTCTAAATCTCCTCGAGCTGCTAGCTTCTCAAAATAGTGGAAGCGAAATTTGGAGATAGTGCGGAGCTATCTTGTCAAGGCTCAAAAGCGGATGAAGAGGCATGCTGACCAGAATCGTCGCTTTGTTGAATACCAAGTAGGAGACAAAGTGATGGTCAAAATTCCAAAGCGTTACTTATTTGTGGGGGTCCATGACTCTCACCTATTGCAAAAATACATTGGACCCTTATCCATTGAAAGGCGCATTGGGAAAGTTGCATACCGGGTGGATACCCCAGCTTGGTGGAAAATTCATCCTGTCTTCCATGTCAGCCTCCTGAAACCTTTTCGGGAAGACACGGAGGATCCTTCAAGGAGCCAGCTCACAATACCCCAGTATTCGAGGGCCCAATTCAACCGGAAAAAGGCGTGTTGAAGCTATCCTTGATGATAGAGTGATTCATGCCTCAAGGAAAGATCACCAAGAGTTCTTGGTGAAATGGCAGGGCTGTGATGCAGAGGAGAACACTTGGGAGAGGGGAACAAACCTCAAAGCCTACAAGAGCCTAATTGAAGATTATCTTGCAAGTAAGGCGCCGAGGACGTCGCCAACTCAGGTAGGGGAGAATGTCATGGGTGGCTTTCCAACCGTGTCCCATGACCACTTAGGCGCACCTCGTAGCGTCCTAGCAAGCCTCCCAATGCCTAGCGCCACGGACGGCCCCGTGGTCTTGGTCGCGCCAAGTGACAAGCGCGCATGTGCCTCTGTCACCCCAGCGATATCCCTCGCCAGCGCCCAACCACAGGCGGATGCCAACAGCGCCGCGCGCGCAGACCCTGATGCCAAAGACTATGCTGCTGACAACGGACCTGTTTCTGCCTTATAAGAAAACTAAGTCTTTTTCATTGTAAATATAGAGTAGTTTTATTCCATGTACTTCCATTATGTTTCTCTAGCTTAATCAAGTCTAGTCTTGTAGCTTTGGTTTATTTTTTTAAGTATTATTAGGGGATCAAGCAATCAAACTTTCTAGCAAGCAAACAATTCTCTGTACTGGTGTCTCTCCCCTTGACACCGCGTTGCCTTTCTGTAATAGCTTTCATTAATGCAATCAATCTTTCTTTTATTCTCAATTCTCATTCATGTTCTCTCAATTGCTCTTGACATTGGTTTTCCCGTACGACACTGACAATCTAGTCTAGCGTACGGAGGGGACCTCAGTTGGCGGACAACAACTGCACTGACATCAGTTGCTTAGCCTTACGTCGCTCTTCCAAGGAATCTCAGGAAGGCGCCGCGTAACATATATAGCGTCAAAATACAGCACGCTATACCTGTGTCAATAAATGTTAGTATATATAACGTCAAAATACACCACGCTATACCTTAACGGCAAAAATTACCGTTAAGGTATAGCGTGTTGTGTTTTAGCATTATATATATAACTTTTTTTTACACCTATTTGCATAATTTTTGTCCAAAAAGACAACAAAAAGGTTCCGGATCCGTATCTTTCTGAGGAGACAAGTCGAAGACAAAACCCATCAATACAAGCAATCTTATCATCTCTCTTTTCTTGTTTCTCCGACTATTTTCTAGAAAAAGAAGCTGAACTGCTTTGTGAAAAAAAAAAAAAAGATAAGATCAAAACACACCCTTTTGGGTGAAGTTTTGTTCTGATAGTAAAGAGCCTAACAATGGTGGGAATATTTTCAAGATTTTCTGTCAGCAGAAATGGGCATCGTCGAGCTCAAAGTGCCCTTGTGAGCTTCTCTATCCCTCTCTGTTGCTACTCCTTTCTCTGGTTTTTATTCAGTCAATTCTTGATAAAGTTGTTAACTTTATGTAAATTGGCTTGTTTCATGATCTGGGTATCAGGAATTGTTTCTTTATCTCCTTTCTGTATGTTAATTTGATAGTGGTATGAATTGTTTGCTCCTCTTTATTTGAAAAGATATTGACTTTAGATTGACTGATCACACACTCAAAAAAATATTGGTTTTAGATTGTTAACATGTTTTTTTTTCCTTTTTAGTTCATTCTTGGCTAATTCTATGTAAATTGAGTTGTTTTTTGATCTGGGAATCAATAATTGCGTCTTTATCTACATGTTAATTTGATAATGGGATGAATTGTTTGCTCATGTTTACTTGAAAAGATATTGGCTTTAGATCGACTGATTTGGCTTTAGATTATGTGTTAATATTTAGTTTTGGTCTGGATTTTCATATTTATGCTTTTGGAATTTTTATAATTTGATTAGGACCTTTTGAGATGTGGGGTTGACTAGTTCTTGGGTTGTTACTTTCCAAATTGAGTTTGATTTGGACTTTGACTATGAAATTTTGTTTTGCTGCTTACATTTTTGTCCGTAGGATTCGTAATCATTAAAATAAACCGTATTGTTTGTATTTTTAATTTTCAGAGGGATTTGGCTGCTTAAATCAATTGTATCGGATGCTTACTTATTACAGTCCAAACTATATCATCTGGTTTTATTTGTAGTAATTTCTTTTCGATATGAAAGTGCAGGATGAAACAGAAGTGTTGCCTCCAAATACAGAAACAACAGGTGCTGCTACGATAGCTGGAGCTCCCTCTATCACACCTCATGGTATTGAAATTGCAGTTGAGTTCAAACCAGTTGAACACCCGACTGAGCCTCTACACAATGATCTACCAATTCAATGTCCAATACCAGAACCTTCAATACTGAATGTAGGTTTGCTATTCTTTTATATCACGAAGTTGTGGTAGATATCTAGATATGTAAGTGTGCTGTTGTTTTCCCTATCAAGCATGTGTATTTGATTGCCGGTGTCGTGATAGAGGTGACTCATCACCTATTTCCACATTAAGTTTCTTCTACAGTAAGTTTCTGTATGTGGAAAGTGGAATAAAGCACTCTATATGCAATTATGAAGGTTTAAGAGATGAGCTCCAAAATCTTGCAAATTTTTTAGTATGCTGGCTTTTCAATCTACGGACGTGTGAAGCAACCTCCACTTCCAACCAAGAGGTTGTGAGTTCGAGTCTCCCCAAGAGCAAGGTGGGAAGTTCTTGGAGGGAAGGATACCGGGGGTCTATTTGGAAACAGCCTCTCTACCCCAGGGTAGAGGTAAGGTTTGCGTATACACTACCCTCCCCAGACCCCACTAAGTGGGATTATACTTGGTTGTTGTTGTTGGACGTTTGAAGTATGATGTAGTTATGGAAGCCAGTCAGTCAACTGCATGAAGTCAAAAAAAAAAAAAAAAATTACGGTCTAATTTGGTGATTACCCAGTAGCCTGCAAGATAGTCCTTCTTACTCCTACTGTCAACTTTAGAGATGATGGCTATATCTGGCATCTAACATGTATATTAATAATGGCATGTCACCACTGTTCTTACATGAGTTGGAGTTAACTATCTTGTAAAGAGAGACACAATGGCTCATGAAAGAATCAGCTCTTGACATTGTTTGTTTCTTTATAGCTGCAAGCTGCTGAACCATTTCCAGTTTTGGGAAAGTATTTGGTTAATTGGCTTTTATTGGTTCGGATGTTAAGATTTTTGTTAGCTGCAAAACATAAATTACCCATCATAATTTGTAGGTTTTCCAAAAGTTCACATGATTCATTGTTATTGGTTACAGTATTCTGTTTATTGGACTTCACTGACAAATCTTTCCTAGAGAATGAATGCTTCGTGCACTTTTTCCTTTTGGGTTGGGGAGTAATGACAAAATAAGAACTTAAGAAATCTAAGAGTGAAAAGCAAGGAAAAGATGTTGTCAACTTCTTTGCACCCTTCTCTGTCTTCCATTCCCCTCGCTTCATTAATATCTTTTTTCCATCCATCTGAACAAGACAAACTGATATTTATAATCAACATTGCAATTGAAATTGTTTTCTCTAGTTTCATACTTTACATCGACTCTGTCACACAATTTCCAGTTGTAAAGCCTCTTTGTTGTTTTTCTCTTTCTCTTTTTGCTGTACAAAAATTTGTTACCAGTTTTCTTTTCATTAAGCATCTGTACTAGTCTCCTCATAATTGGGAAGTATCGAGTCTCCTCCCACTGTCCTCACCCGGGTCTTAGCTCCATCATACATGTCCTTAATCACCCTAGTGTAAGTTACAGGAACCCCTCTAGCCTCCAAACATCTCGATAGAACCTTCATTGGGACTTTATCGTATGCTTTTTCTAGGTCAATGAACACCATATGTAAGTCGCTCTTCCTCTCCCTATACCGCTGCATTAATCTCCTTACAAAATGAATGGCTTCCGTGGTCGTTCGCACCGGCATGAATCCGAACTGATTCTTGAAAATAGACACGCTCCTCCTCACCCTACTTCCACCACCCTCTTCAGTTTGATACCCCTATAGTTATTGCAATTATGGATATCACCCTTGTTCTTGTACAACGGAGTCATCGTACTCCACCTTCATTCTTCAGGCATCTTCTTCGTCCTAAAAATAACATTAAACAACCTAATAAGCCACTCCAAGACTGCCGTGCTTGCGTTCTTCCAAAATTCCACCGGAATTTCGTCTGGCCCGCTCGCTCTTCCCCTGCTCATTTTACGCATGGCCCACTCGACCTCCTCAACCTTTAGCTTCTCTAATTCAATTTGTTGTCGTGGTCCACATACCACTCACGTCCCCACTACTCCTCCAGACCCCAATAGCCAACAACTTCTCCCCCAACTCCTAAGCTTTTTCCTTCGTCAAGGCTCCTCACTTAACTTAAATTGACCATACACAACCCTCTTTTTCCTCTTCGTATGAGGAGGCAGCCCGATGCACTAAGCTCCCGCTATGCACGGGGGCCCGAGGAAGGGCTGGAAAAGGGTCTATTGTTCGCAGTCTTACCCTGCATTTCTGCAAGAGACTGTTTCCATGGCTTGAACCCGTGACCTTCTGGTCATATGGCAGCAACTTTATCAGTTACGCCAAGGCTCCCCTTCCGTATGAGGAAAGAATAACAATAAAAAATTTGTATAAGGAAAGAAAGGGGTTTGCTGCAACTGCTGTACGAAAGACTCATACTTTTCTCGATAGTGTACACAAATGGTTCCAGAGTTGGCAGAGTCATAAGACCTTAATTGGTCACTTTTGAGTGAAGGATAATGTGATTAGAAAATCATACGCCAGTTGCCATTTATATGCTTTGCTTGTTTTCTTCCTCTGTTGGTTATATAATGCGTCTATGCTCAACTATTGGATATAGTGGTATGGTTTGTCAAAACCAATGAAGCATTTAATTTATCTTGTTTGAGAGAACAACATAATTACTTTGTATTTGTCGAGAAATAATATGGTTGTGTTGTCTCTCTAGCCCCTTTCTATACCTGTATATCTACTTCTTAGGACTTCTAACTGGGAACTTACATGTTGTGTCACTCACAGGATGGAAGAATATGGAAGGAGCGAGTGTCTGCAGTAAGAAGAAGGGCAGATATTCCAGTTATGCAGGAAGGAACAACTGCAGAGCCTGAGGCAGCTGGAACAAGACCTAGACCACCCATGAATCGTGTTATTCTTCCATCAATCAGCGCGCCCGAACACAGTATCCTCAAGCTCTTGGAGGAATCTGGAATTTAGCTGATGCATTGCTGAACCTGTGGCAGAGTACCTCTGCTATACCAGATAAACATGATGTTTCATACTTTACTTCTTTCCAAGTTTCTCTCTTGCTTTATATGAAATGCTTGTAATTTAAATTTTTATAGGAAACTTAACACATTTGCATGTAAATATTATTTCATACTGATTCAAAATTTAGTGTCCATTTACTTGTTATGGTTTTTGTTAGCTGATTGTATCTTCTATTCATGTTTTATAATGACACTGTCTGTGATAAATTTACTCATAAGGCATGCCATCGTATTTATTTGGTGATTAGAATTAAAATATACATGTCAAATCCATAAATAATTCGAAACAGTCTCAAAGGTTGTTTATAATAATACCTGTAGGTGTCTATACACCCCAGAAGCTGAGTTTCTTATACTGGATTTAAAATTTTTGAGTGGATCTAAAAATTGGAACTCTTGAGCTCGATAATTTGTACCGAAGGAATTGAAAATCCGGTGAAATTTGGGAAATGTTAGATATTAAGATTTAAGACGGGATGGAAGTCAAATAGAGATCAAGCATGTGAATTTTATGTGAATTCATAGATAGCAAATCGATTGATCCAGATGCTGCCCTTTTGCATTCTTTTCCATATGCACTAGTATGGGTTCGAAATGGTGCACTTATTTTGAAAACAGACAATATCATATTCCTTCACCCTGCATTAGCACTTAAAACTGTGGTTTTGTAGAAAAAATGCTGCTGAATTCTTCAAAATGGAGTAGATCTTTCTTCATTGTAAACTGTTTTTTCCATTATGAATTATGTATAACGTCTGATGGTATTTTATGGGGAAAATTGTATTGCTTCTTCTGATGTGTTCGTCTCTGAAATTAATAAGCAAAGTCAATTGCTTTTACTGAGAGAAACCATGTGCTAGTATGATTTGTTTGTCAAGAATGGTCAGTCTTGCTTCACGCATCAGAATTTCATTTAGGATTGTACAGCCTTTAACTCTTCCTTTCTTCAAATTGACTTCTATTGAGGTATGCATACATTGTGAATGCATTATGATTTTACTCAAGGATGTGGTCTAGTGGTCAATGAAGTGAAATGAAAATCATGAAGCTTAGTGCTCAAATCCAGCAGAGGCATAAAAAGATGAGTGATTTCTTCCATCTGCCTAAACCTTGGTGTGCGTAGTTACTCCTTACCAGTATTGGTGAGAGGTAGTAGGTATCCCGTGGAACTATAATCCCGTGGAGTTAAACATTGGAGGCCTGGGCAAAGGTAAATAAGACGGGGGGAGACTCTTCATTGATTGAACTATACATGTGTGATAGAGACACCAAATATGGTTTTCCCCCAGCTGTGTAGAGTTGATATGGAAATTTAGAAGAGCAATTGAACATCAAATGGATGCTTAACTGTGGGATTCAGAAGGTGTTCCCATGATTCATCCATGACCTCCATTGCCATCCCTGATGCATTTCATGGACATTGCTCGTGTCAAGTTTCCCATGACTAACTCCTATATTAGTTGAATGAACTGATGCAGAAGAGCTGAAAATGAAGACAAGAAGAAGAAGGCAGCAAAAAGGTCTAAACTGCTGCCCCATTGTGTTGTTGATATGTGTTTCTTGGATACTTTTGGGGTTTCTTATTTCTTCATTTAAGAAGTGACAAGAAAGATCATTTTAGATCACACAACAAGTCACCCTCTGAATATTGATAGCTTGTGTTAGACCTGTGATTATTGACTGTTTTGTTTTATTGTGGGTGTCATTATCTACTCGTGTTACTGTCATCATTCTGTTCGTTGGAGTTATGTTGCTGAAATGAATGCATTAAGGTTTTGAGTCATGAACCTTGAGGGGACAATTATCTTTTCTAATTTTATAAATAATAGTAAATAATATCAAAGAGACAACTTATTAGTGATAATGGAAAAGGTTAAAACACACTTCTTACCTACCAAGTGGAGGGAAGAATCCCATCATAGGAAATTTAGAATGTACGTTGAAAATACAGTCAAACCTTTTTATAATAGACTTGTTTGTTCCGATAGTTTTTGATTGTTATAGCGAAATGATATTATCAATAATATAAATTATAGTATAAGAAGAAAGTTTGGCTTAAAAAAAATGACTGTTATAGTAAAGTAATGTTATAGAAGATAACTCTTATAAAAAAGTTTGACTGTATATGGAAAAAGATGTTGACAAGGGTCAACGGAGTGACTTAAAACCATGAAAGATAAGGGTTCAACAATATATTGTGTTAGTTGATTTTAATAGGTATTAATGCAATAGCTGAGATATGTACAAGCTGATCCAAACATCATTGTTATTAAAAAAACAAAGAATGTCAAAAAATATCAATTTCTTTTCATCCATTTTTTTTCCTTTAACCTCTTAAAGACTAAATATACTGAAATTTTAAGTTGATTCTTTTGATTTATAAGGGACAAAAAAATCAATTGCTGTGAACTTGTTTGAATCCTTTCTGCATTCCTTTCATTTTGTTGACTTATCCTCCTCCTTCTTCTTCTTGCATCGAAACAAAATCAAACCTTAAGTTAGACAAAACACTTGTAAGCTCACAGTTGGATATCTTGTTTCTCAAATTATTGATTTTCTCGTCATATCTTACGTATATGTCGGCAAATAGTATCGAATTAACCTTATGTTTCTTTTTATCTTTTTTATAAGAGAGTTGATTCTTTAAAGATGGTAGTGACTACTTTTGTAGTAATGGTAAAAATTTTAGCAAGTAATTCAAAGTTATTAGTAAACTATATATGTATGTTACATCTGATTAATATGCCCTGCTCAGTGCTCACTGTCATATTGTCCTTTGCTTCAACAAGAAGGGGAATAATTCACTTTTGGCAATTGGGAGATATTGATTAGGAAGTTTCATCTCTAAAACACAAGAAATAAATTAGCATTGTTGACCATGTGGTATAATGATAGTTTTATCAAGAATAATGATGAGTCTTATAGTACATGCTGTAACAGTTAATTAATTTTTATTAAAAATAATTAATATAACCCGGCCCTTTTGTACACTGCATTAAGCAATGATGCACAAACTCACCATTCGGTCATTTCTATTTCACTTTCTTAGTTTTCCTTCGTGTGCTTCGATTCTTGAAGAATCACAATGTGAACAATGTTTCTTTATTTTAGCATGTCCGATCATTAGCACAAGAAATAGAAATTAAGGTCACCATATGATACTTAAGATATGAGCCAAACTAGGGGTGGCAAATGGGCGGTTTGGGCTGAATTTGGGCGGGTTAAGATTGGTTAGGTCAATAAATGGGTCATTAAACAACCCAGCCCAAAGTGTACTTGGGCTAAGATGGGCTGGGTTAAGATGGGCTAACAATGAGTATAATCCAACCCGCCCAACTTGACCCATGTTTTAGAATCATGCTCATTTTGCATTAAAAAAAAGGCCTCTTACCTCAAATTGCCAGCCCTAAGCCAAACGTATAAAAAGTCTATAAGACACTCGGAATACAATATGGTAATTAAGAGAACCATTTTCCATCAACTGTAAGACTAACATCAAGATTAAGAAGAGCTAAACTGGCAATTCAGGTATATCGAAACGATGATTAATGGTGGGATTAACAAGGTGTTTTTGAGGACCCCGATTGCTTCCATGATTCATCCATGGCTTCTTTTGCCACCTTTGATGAACTCCATGGACATGCCTTGTACCTTGTTTCCCATGAACTGAGGAACCAAAAATGAAGACAAGAAGAAGAAGGAAGGTGCAAAAAAAGTCTCAACTTGATGACCATATTTGTGTTGTGGTTTTAGATTGAATGCCTTTCTCTTGTGAGAGCTAAGAGGATTTTAATAGAGGAAAAAGTGTTACCTTTCCTTCAATTACAAGTCACAAGATAAATGTTCTTTTTTTTAGCTCACATCACATGTATCACTCTGTATATTGATTGCTTTTGTTGGACCGTGACGTGATTATTGTTGTACTAGTTCCTTTCTTTCGTTTTCTCTTTTTTGATTCCTTGGCATAATTGTTGTAGTAGTTGTTTGGTTATTTTTTATTGTTCATCATCTAATTGTGTTGTTATCATCATTCTATCTACGAAATGAATGCATTTATTATGGTTTAGTTTATGAGACTCAAAGTGGATAACTATCTTTTACTCCCGGCCACTTTAATTATTTTTTTAATTTTTCAGGAATTCACCTTTTAGTATTAATTAATAATAAAATTGACCATATTAACCTTTACTATTCCTTTAATTTGTTCATTAAAAATATGACAAATACATCCTAAACTCTTAATTCCAAGAACAGCCTTAATTCCAAGAACTTTGAAAAAAAAAAAGTTAATTCCTTCTTGACATCTGAAAAAATCAAATATTGTAAACAAAAAAAGGGCCAAAAAATTAATTAAAGTGGACAAGAGGGAGTACTTATTACTAAGTATTTGGTATTGGAGCAACTTAGTCAAAATCACAAAAGGCTAATATCCACTCAGCTTAAATGGTGCATTAATTGATTCATAATCAATAACCTTCTCAAATCCACTAAGCTTTTATGTGGTGCACTTTACAATTTTAGAATCAATAACCACCTAATATACACAGCAGTTTTAGGTGTGCAAAAGTTTCTTTGTACATGTTTAGGTTGAATTATTTTCACCTAGTTCTATTAGCATCTCTAATTATCATCTCACAGTTGACTGGTATATGAAATCTATTGTTTATACTAATAATAATTAACTATTTATTAAATATTACTTCTAACCAATTCATCATTCGCGGACAACCTGGCAAGAAAATGAAGAAAGAAAAGAAGAAGAGAAAAAGACTTGCTAAAAAAGGTCGGAAGCAATTATTTTTAGTGTTTTGAAGACAACATGCACACTGATTGTCGCACAACCATTTATGATTATTTAGGACTCTGCCTCACACAGACCATATTCTGCCTTTAAAATTCATACAAAAAATATTAGCACCTTTTGGAGGGAAAATTCAGAAAAGCTTGATTTTTAGCTGGTAATCGAAAACTAACCTCAGTTTCAAGACCACTCGAAATTTTGCCATTTTTTCATGTAAAGATAAAATCTAAACAAAAATATCCTTAAAAATTTAGGAAAATTCCAGCAAATATACCGGAGTTCGGATTTTTTACATATGAGACTCCAACATAATGTTATAGAATTCCAACATAATGTGCTAGAAGTTTATACGCAGGAGCTCCATAATCCAGTATATTATGCTGGAACTTTCCGTATTTCAACTTAGATATCGTTGTCCATATTTTATTTTCGCATAAAATGATTGTTTTTTTAATGATTTTGCAAACGCTGGTTGTTTTTCGAATAGCAGTCTGAAAACTAGCTAGCCCATGCTATTTTCGCCCTTTTGTAGATATAGCCTTCCTGCAACCAAAATCTTTCGTGAATGTCATACCATTCCAATTCAAGATTGGTGGGGGGGATTCGTTATAATAATCTACTAAAACAAAAAGATATTCACTCTCATATCGAGCATACATATCCGAAGCTTCTCAGGGGGAAATTACAGCAAAGAAAGACTCATATAATTGGTATCCTGCTCATGTTACTACAAGCAAAGCTACTTTTACAACAGACAGATGAGGTAGAAGGCTGGTAATAAGCATTTATTATCAACATTTCACTGCCATCTAAGAATAAATACTTGGATGGCACAGCAATATAACCCAAGATAATCACTCACTTGAAACACCATTCCTGTAAAAACCACGAAAAGGCGATGGTGAAAAAAAATTAGATTCAACTTATTACCATATTACATCCCTCTTTCTTTGTCCTATCTACAGTATCAACATACGTCTAAATTATTTTCACTCCTGCCGGATGAATGGAGACGAGCTAATATCGGTTGTACTGTAAAATGAATCTTCTGCTCCAACATAGTAGGTCTCTTCTTTTTCCTCGTCCCACTTCACGACCTCCCTTATATACTTGAATGCCTCATCTACAGTTATTCTGTCCCTTGCCCGAGCTTGCCACACAAATAGCTTTCTACCGGTTAGGGAAGCATAGAGGTCTTTGAACTTCATGGCTACATAGTAATATGCTTGGTGAGCGAGCGACTGGCTATTATTATGAGGTCTCAGTGGACTGAAATCAGTGAACCATTCACAAGCGCCCAATGGCACACAGTTGAGCTTCTCCTCGAACAGATCATACTTGTTCAATATTAAAACAAATGGGGTCTCTTTGAAACAGGGATGCCTGACCATTGTTTCAAAAAGTTCTCGGTAATGCATCATCTTGTTCTGAAGTAGTGTACCACTACCACTGTCCTCTGGAGCAACCCACATCTGATCATAATCACTAAGGGCAACACAGAATACTACGACACGAACATCTTCAAACATCTCCACCCACTTGCATCCTTCATTCATTCCCTTGGCATTTAGTCTAATTAGCTGGTACCTGTTCGAATAAAAACATAATTACCAACGTAACGGCAAGCAAAGATAAGCATAACTTGTGGAAGTACACTCATATCATATTGAAGAGCTTTTACTCCATTAAAATATTTTCAGTTATAGTTATGATGCTGATTAATATTTTAGTCTATGTCCCTAGACTTGAATAGACTATTACACACGTGGATGTATGCACCATCAGTGTACTGTTCTTGGTGTAGATGAAAATTTTTGGCTCCGTGCAAAGAACACATGTTTGTCCAATCCGAATGAAACCAGTATGTGAAGGCAATGTGAAAGATCTGGGACTATAGAAGACGTTCCAGTGAATTGCTCTTTTCTTCCTAACACGCTGTCGAAGGATAACCCCAGAAAGTTTCCACCTCCTTCATTTTACATAAAAAATATGTCCTTAAGCCAGATATATTTCTTTTCTTTTTGTTAGGGAGGAGCGAAGGACCTCTTTGGTAAATCAACAGTCTCCTCCTGGATATCTTAAGAACCTAACCAGCATATTTTGGTGTAAGCACCTATCTAACACAAAAGAGCATCCTAATTTGAGCAACTACTGCCCTAACCTTCCAAACGACCTTTTGACGCCTTGTTTCCCATTCATCGAAGCACGTGTAAGTTGTTAATCATATGATTTACACAAACTATATTTAGTGAAATACTGAATCAGCACAGGTTAACACCAATAAACGCAAATGTATTTTTTCATCATTAGGTCAATTTATATAAATATAAATCGAGTGGCCATCAAACTTCGGATCAGAATACAGTACCTCCAGAGAATTCCACACAAATATTGAACAAAAAACTACTGAATAGTAGCTTCAAGGCCAACAAATACAAATATCAATGGGTACCTGGTGAGAGGGGGAGGAGGAGCATCCAGATTGTCTCCATAGGTTTCAGACATTGGGCTACGATCATCCAATTGGAACTCCATAAATGCCAACCCATTCCCTTGGGTAACTCCTTCTGCATACAGAATGTCTTGCTCCGAAGGTTCATACTCATTGCTCGATACCTCAACAGCCTAAAAAGAGACTAGTTAAATATCCATTTTTACCTTCCACAACGATGAGCATTAGTCAGATTAAAACTCAACTATAAATCAAGAAAAAAAAAAGTGGGATCAACTAGATAATTGAACAACACCATTGCCCATAAACCTCCGATGCAGTTGGTAAAAGTATGTTGATGGACTAAACTCAATACATGGACTATATTGGACAGCTTGGTTCAAGAAACAAGTTATATGCAAAATACCTTGCCCAAGAAGTAATCCGCCACACCTGGAAGAAAATGAAGCTCATTCTTCCTCTTGTATGTTTCCTGTATAGCAGGATCTTTCCAGACCTCTTCAACCAACGGAGCATATTCACGCGTAGCTGCAGGGAAGAAAGCATCCAAATCTCCGGTTGCTATAATATCCAGTAGCCAATCTGAGAAATTCTTCAACCTTGGATTTAAGGAATAGACACACTGGGTGTTTTCCGCAGATTCTGTCTCACTACCTATAAAATTGAAATCAGTTAGTGAAGTGCATCCACTTGCTCTTTTGACAACCGCCAATAGTGGACAACTGGAAACAAAACATCCCACCCTAATTTACAGAAGCATATGTTAAACCTTAAGAAACTGTTATGCAGTATTTACTTTCCATGTGAGATATAACGGTCTTTCAATTTGACAAGAAATGGAAGGAGTATTAATAACTAAATATGTACCAGTTAGCTGAACTCCTTGAAGATTATTTTCTTAGGAAAAACTTCATCAAGAATAGACAAGAACTACAGCAGAAAGGCGCAAGCACACAGCAAAGGATCATTTTTAGTTAAAATTGGAACGAAGGGATTGACAAGAAATCATAGAGCACCTAAGCTATCACATCTGAAATGACAACTACGTAAGCTGCATTTATGGAAAAGCAAGGCAAGGCAAAATATTCTCAGAGTGAAGACAATTTTAAACAGGTCCTGACAAATACAAAAATAATTTACCTCCCAATACTACGATGTCTATGCAATTACAGCTAATTCCCTCATTCCGAGGAGATCTGAAAGAAATGCAAGCATAATTGGGGAGTAGACAGACATATGGGTTTTTGGGATGTCCGAAACCACTGAATGAAAACCTTAATACACAAGACACATATCAATCCAACTAAATTTCATTTTTAACGAACTTTTTAGAATACATCTGTTGGGCAGATTCGACTATTGATAGATGAAGCTTGAGCATACTGCAATTAGTTAAGAGGAGGTAAGAGCTCCACTTTTGGCACAAATTGGCATTAGTGGGAATGGAGTTCAAAAACGTGCAGGGGAGGAGCCAAAGCTGCAAGTCCAGCTGATGACTGGCAGTCTACCCCATCTAGAGCAACTCCTTCGTTAATTAGCAGTGCACCTCGCTTAACACAGGCGGGACTTTTGGAACCACTAGCTGTCCCAAAGAGACCTTGGGAAAGTGTTTCCCTGGATTTCATCACCGGATTGCCCAAGGTCGGGGATCTAACAACTATCTTGGTTGTGGTAGATCGGTTTTCCAAATATGCTACCTTTATTGCTGCCCCACAATATATATCAGCAGAAGATACAGCTCGACTCTTCTTCTCTCATGTCGTCAAATATTGGGGCCTACCCAAAGATATTGTTAGTGATCGTGACTCACGCTTCACTAGCAACTTTTGGACCCAACTCTTTAAGTGTCTTGGGTCGAAGCTGAATCACAGCTCAAGTTTTCATCCGCAATCTGATGGCCAGACGGAGCGGTTCAATGGTATGTTGGAGGAATATTTGCGTCATTTTGTAACCGGATCGCAGAAGAATTGGGTGAAGCTTCTGGATGCTGCTCAACTGTGTTTCAATTCACAAAAGAGCTCTAGTACAAACAAAAGCGCTTTTGAAATTGTTACCGGACAGCAACCGCTACTCCCACACACCGTCAATGCACCAAATATGTCTAAATCTCCTCGAGCTGCTAGCTTCTCTAAAGAGTGGAAGCAAAATTTGGAGATAGTGCGGAGCTATCTTGTCAAGGCTCAAAAGCGGATGAAGAGGCATGCTGATCAGAATCGTCGCTTTGTTGAATACCAAGTAGGAGACAAAGTGATGGTCAAAATTCCAAAACGTTACTTATTTGCAGGGGTCCATGACCCTCGCTTATTGCAAAAATATATTGGACCCTTGTCCATTGAAAGGCGTATTGGGAAAGTTGCATACCGGGTGGATACCCCAGCTTGGTGGAAAATTCATCCTGTTTTTCATGTCAGCCTCCTGAAACCTTTTCGGGAAGATACAGAGGATCCTTCAAGGAGCCAGCTCACAATACCCAGTATTCGAGGGCCCAATTCAACCGGGAAAAGGCGTGTTGAAGCTATCCTTGATGATAGAGTGATTCATGCCTCAAGGAAAGATCACCAGGAGTTCTTGGTGAAATGGCAGGGCTGTGATACAGAGGAGAACACTTGGGAGAGGGGAACAAACCTCAAAGCCTACAAGAGCCTAATTGAAGATTATCTTGCAAGTAAGGCGCCGAGGACGTCGCCAACTCAGGTGGGGGAGAATGTCATGGGCGGCTTTCCAGCCGTGCCCCATGACCCCTTGGGCGCGCCCCGTGGCGTCCTAGCAAGCCTTCCAATGCCTAGCGCCACGGACGGCCCCGTGGTCTTGGTCGCGCCAAGTGACAAGCGCGCATGTGCCTCTGTCGCCCCACCGATATCCCTCGCCAGCGCCCAACCGCAGGCAGATGCCAACAGCGCCGCGCGCGCAGACAATGCCGCGCGCGCAGATCCTGATGCCAAAGACTATGCTGCCGACAACGGCCATGTTTTCTGCCTTATAGCAAACTAAGTCTTTTTCATTGTAAATATAGAGTAGTTTTATTCCATGTAATTTCATTATGTTTCTCTAGCTTAATCAAGTCTAGTCTTGTAGCTTTGGATTATTTTTTTTAAGCATTATTAAGGGGGACCAAACAATCAAAACTTTCTAGCAAGCAAACAATTCTCTGTACTGGTGTCTCTCCCCCTCGACACCGCATTTCCTTTCTGTAATAGCTTTCATTAATGCAATCAAGCTTTCTTTCATTCTCAATTCTCATTCCTGTTCTCTCAATTTCTCTTGACATTGGTTTTCCCGTACGGCACTGACAATCTAGTCTAGCGTACGGAGGGGACCTCAGTTGGCGGACAGCAACTGCACTGACATCAGTTGCTTAGCCTTACGTCGCCCTTCCAAGGAATCTCAGGAAGGCGCCGCGTAACAGTTGGTATCAGAGCCTAGGCTCGACATCGGACGAGGGAACGCATTGCCATTACCACCATTTCTGACCATGGTGAATCATGGGGACCGCATTGCGGCCCTTGAACAGACGGTTGACGGATTACTGCCCATCATGGATACGGTGCCTGAACTAAGAACCAGCCTAGGGCAAAGGTTGGATGACCTGGACCGCAGGGTGCTCCAGGCCGAAGTTGACATAGAAAACATCAGTCGTGACTCCGAGGGAGATCGGCAAACGGCAGCCACAGAGGCAGCCGAAATTTTTGGCAAATTCGAGGGACTCCAACAGGAGCGTGCCGAGGATTTAGCTTACAGGGCACAAGAGGCAGACAGGGTGACTGCCATGCAACAAACTATTGACGACTTGACAGACAAGCTCAATGTCGTCAATGCTGCTTTACATGGCCTACTGCGAGGCGGTGGAAACCAGATCGGGGGCGCTGCAAACCCCACTTCCGCGACACAAAAACTGAAAATTCCTGAGCCAAAGTCATACAGTGGAGCTAGGAATGCCAAGGAAGTGGAGAACTTCATCTTTGATGTCGAACAATATTTCAATGTTGTTGGGGGCCTAGAAGAAGCTAAGAAGGTAGCAACTGCTGCCATGTATCTTCAGGGTGATGCTAAACTCTGGTGGCGGGTGAAATACGAAGCCATCAAGGCCAGTGAAGATACTCTCGAAACATGGGCAGAACTGAAGGCATCCATACGCCTACAGTTCTTCCCCGAAAATGTTGAATACAATTCAATGAGAAAGCTACGGGAGCTCCGCCATACCAAATCCGTGCGGGACTACGTGCGGGAATTCTCCGTGCTCATGCTAAGCATACGCGACATGGGGGACAAAGACAAGCTCTTCACTTTCCTAGAAGAGCTGAAACCTTATGCCCGTATGGAGCTACAAAGACAACGGGTAGATACCCTGCCCAAGGCGATCCAAGCAGCTGAATGCCTTGGGGACTATCAAATGAAAGCTCGGAAGGATAGGCCTCAGCCGCCTGCCCAAGCGGGATTCAAAGGGGGCCAGTTTAGCAATGGTGGCCCTAGCAGAAGTGGGGGAGATCGGGGCTCAACCAAACCTAAGGCCCCCTCCACAGGCAGCAACAGTGTTGTTTCTAACAACAATGATCGGGGGAGGAAGCCTCCTTCAGGATGTCGTCATTGCGGCGGACCACATTGGAACAATGAGTGCCCACATGCACAGATGAACGCCCATCAGACTTTTGATGATGGGACCGATGACGACTCAGACGATGCGGATCAGACTGAACCAGCAGGTGCCTTCAATGCAATTGTTGGCTCCATTTCTAAGGCATTAGCAGAGACTAGCGCTGGTATCCGTAAGAAGAAGGACTCATGTTCAGTCACCAAGAAAGGGAAAAAGAAGGCGGATGATTAGACTCCTCTTAAGCACGAGAGGACCTTAATGTTCGTTGAGATGAAGGTGAATGGCAAGCCCATTCGGGCCATGGTAGACACGGGTGCTACCCACAACTACTTAGCCTCGACTCAGGTGGAGCGCCTTGGTCTAGTCGTAGGGAAAGGTAGAGGCCGTGTCAAGGCTATCAACTCACCTCCCCAGCCAGTGGGTGGAATAGCCAAAGAAGTACCGATGAAGCTTGGCCCTTACGAAGGAAAATTCAACTTGCGCGTGGTGATCATAGATGACTTCGAGTTGATAGTTGGATTGGAATTCCTGAGGCAAACCAACACCATGCCTGTACCGTATGCTGACATGTTACTGATGATGGGAGCAAACGGGGCCAAGCCCTGCGTTATCCCGTGCATGCCCATGAAGATGGCCGTTGAAAACATCTCGGCCTTGCAGTTGAAGAAGGGGGTCAAAAGAAACGAACCTACGTTCCTGGCAACCCTCTGCATCGAAGATGTAGAATGCTCCTCGGGTCCCATTCCTGAACCCGTGAAGGAGCTACTACTAGAGTTTGAAGATGTCATGCCACAAGACATGCCAAAGCGAGTACCGCCTAGGCGCATTGTGGACCATGAAATTGAGCTGGTGCCGGGCGCGAAGCCACCCGCCCGGGCGCCTTACAGAATGTCACAACCCGAACTCACCGAACTTCGGAGACAATTGACGGAAATGCTAGACACAGGGATTATTGTGCCCTCCAAATCCCCATACGGGTCCCCTATGCTATTCCAAAAGAAACATGATGGTAATCTACGACTCTGTGTGGACTATCGGGCTCTAAACAAAATTACTGTGAAGAACAAGTACCCTATTCCGCTAATGGCAGACTTGTTCGATAGACTGGGTGGTGCGACGGTGTTCACCAAAATAGACCTGAAGACAGGTTATTGGCAAGTTCGAATTGCAGAGGGTGATGAGCACAAGACGACCTGTGTGACAAGATATGGGTCGTACGATTTCCTGGTTATGCCATTCGGCTTGACTAACGCCCCAGCTACGTTTTGCACTTTGATGAACCAAGTCTTCCGAGAGTACATTGATGAATTCGTGGTGGTCTACTTGGATGACATTGTGGTATATAGCCAAACATTGGAGGAACACCTGATGCACTTGCGGAAGGTCCTAGCTCGATTGCGGGAGCATGAACTATATGCGAAGCTATCTAAGTGCTCCTTTGCTCAAAAGCAAATTGACTTCCTCGGACATGTCATTGGGGAAGGGCGGATCAAGATGGACCAGCAGAAGATTCAGGCAATCACAGATTGGCCGCCACCTAAGGATATCCACGCCTTGAGGGCGTTCCTTGGTCTATGCAATTTCTATCGGCGATTCGTGAAAAACTACTCCCTCATTGCAGTACCATTGACAGAACTCCTCAAGAAGATCACGCCTTGGGAATGGGGACCCAAGCGAGCGGAGGCCTTTAACGCATTGAAAGCGGCTATGTCTAGTAGCCCCGTCTTGGCCCTTCCTGATCTGGCCAAGCCATTCGAAGTACAAACAGATGCATCTGACTATGCCCTCGGTGGCGTCTTGCTACAAGAAGGGCATCCTGTGGCGTACGAGAGCCGGAAGCTAAAAGATGCAGAGCGGCGCTATGCCGCCCATGAGAAAGAATTATTGGCTGTCGTCCACTGCTTGCGCCTCTGGAGGCACTATCTGCTGGGAACCCCGTTCGTGGTCAAGACAGACAACACAGCTGTTAGCCATTTCATGACCCAGCCGAAGTTGAATGGTCGACAGGCCAGGTGGCAGGAACTCCTAGCTGAATTCCACTTCAACCTGGAGTACCGAAGTGGGAAGACCAATCATGTTGTTGATGCGCTCAGTCGGAGAGCTGATCTAGCATCAGTGTGCTTACTCGCCACCCTAAGGGGGAGCGAGGTAGCCACCTCCATCAAGGACCAGATACAAGATCTACTCATCAGAGATCCTGCTTCACAGTATTTGGTTGATTTGGTAGGACAAGGCAAGACTCGCCAGTTCTACATGGAAGATGGTTTTCTGAAAGTGAAAGGGAACCGACTTTATGTTCCTAAAGGAGGAGATCTACGAAGGACTCTTCTAGCGGAATGTCATGATACTCTGTGGGCCGGCCATCCCGGTGAAGAACGCACCATGGCGTTACTTCGCCGTGCATATTATTGGCCTCAAATGGCCGATGACGTTGCTCAGTATGTGAAGACTTGTCTAGTATGCCAGAAGGACAAGTCAGACCGCTTAACACAGGCGGGACTCTTGGAACCACTAGCTGTCCCAAAGAGACCTTGGGAAAGTGTTTCCCTGGATTTCATCACCGGATTGCCCAAGGTCGGAGATCTAACAACTATCTTGGTTGTGGTAGATCGGTTTTCCAAGTATGCTACCTTTATTGCTGCCCCACAATATATATCAGCAGAAGATACAGCTCAACTCTTCTTCTCTCATATCGTCAAATATTGGGGCCTGCCCAAAGACATTGTTAGTGATCGTGACTCACGCTTCACTAGTAACTTTTGGACCCAACTCTTTAAGTGCCTTGGGTCGAAGCTGAGTCACAGCTCAAGTTTTCATCCGCAATCTGATGGCCAGACGGAGCGGTTCAATGGTATGTTGGAGGAATATCTCCGTCATTTTGTAAACGGATCGCAGAAGAATTGGGTGAAGCTTCTGGATGCTGCTCAACTGTGTTTCAATTTACAAAAGAGCTCTAGTACAAACAAAAACGCTTTTAAAATTGTTACCGGACAGCAACCGCTACTCCCACACACAGTCAATGCACCAAATATGTCTAAATCTCCTCGAGCTGCTAGCTTCTCTAAAGAGTGGAAGCAAAATTTGGAGATAGTGTGGAGCTATCTTGTCAAGGCTCAAAAGCGGATGAAGAGGCATGCTGATCAGAATTGTCGCTTTGTTGAATACCAAGTAGGAGACAAAGTGATGGTCAAAATTCCAAAGCATTACTTATTTGCGGGGGTCCATGAACCTCGCCTATTGCAAAAATACATTGGACCCTTGTCCATTGAAAGGCGCATTGGGAAAGTTGCATACCGGGTGGATACCCCAGCTTGGTGGAAAATTCATCATGTCTTCCATGTCAGCCTCCTGAAACCTTTTCGGGAAGACACGGAGGATCCTTCAAGGAGCTAGCTCACAATACCCAATATTCGAGGGCCCAATTCAACCGGGAAAAGGCGTGTTGAAGCTATCCTCGATGATAGAGTGATTCATGCCTCAAGGAAAGATCACCAAGAGTTCTTGGTGAAATGGCAGGGCTGTGATGCAGAGGAGAACACTTGGGAGAGGGAACAAACCTCAAAGCCTACAAGAGCCTAATTGAAGATTATCTTGCAAGTAAGGCGCCGAGGACGTCGCCAACTCAGGTGGGGGAGAATGTCATAGGCGGCTTTTCAGTCGTGCCCCATGACCCCTTGGGCGCACCCCGTGGCGTCCTAGCAAGCCTTCCAATGCCTAGCGCCACGGACGGCCCCGTGGTCTTGGCCGCGCCAAGTGACAAGCGCGCATGTGCCTCTGTCACCCCACCGATATCCCTCGCCAACGCCCAACCGCAGGCAGATGCCAACAGCGCCGCGCGCGCAGACCCTGATGCCAAAGACTATGCTGCTGACAACGGACTTGTTTCTGCCTTATAACAAACTAAGTCTTTTTCATTGTAAATATAGAGTAGTTTTATTCCATGTACTTCCATTATGTTTCTCTAGCTTAATCATGTCTAGTCTTGTAGCTTTGGATTATTTTTTTTAAGCATTATTAGGGGGATCAAGCAATCAAACTTTCTAGCAAGCAAACAATTCTCTGTACTGGTGTCTCTCCCCCTCGACACCGCGTTGCCTTTCTGTAATAGCTTTCATTAATGCAATCAAGCTTTCTTTCATTCTCAATTCTCATTCCTGTTCTCTCAATTGCTCTTGGCATTGGTTTTCCCGTACGGCACTGACAATCTAGTCTAGCGTACGGAGGGGACCTCAGTTGGCGGACATCAACTGCACTGACATCAGTTGCTTAGCCTTACGTCGCCCTTCCAAGGAATCTCAGGAAGGCGCCGTGTAACAGTAAGTCCGTAGGGTGTTTTTGAGGTAGTGTGCATGTTTGGTTTGGAGCCCCGAGGGTTCGGGTGAGTTTCGGATAAGCGTCAGAGTGTTTTTGGACTTAGAAATCTGGTATTTCTGCTGTTGCTGGTGTCTAAGTTTTTAACTCTATGCGATGCGTGGTAACCCTCGCGAACGCAGAGCACAAATTGGGAGGAGGGCAGGTTTGCACTATGTGAACGCATAGACCTGGGTGCGAACGCGGAGCTTTGGGAATTTACTTTACGCGAACGCACCGGGTCAGTCGCGAACGCATAGAGTAGGAAGGGGGCTGGGTAGTTTTAACCCTATGCGAATGCGACCCCTAGCTCGCGAACGCGTAGGTTAAGAGAGTCAAACCTATGCGATCGCATAGGCTTGTTCGCGATCGCGTAGTGTATTTTTGCCCAGTCATTTAAAACAGTAACAGAAACGGGATTTAACAAAAATTTCATAACTTCTTCTTCCAAACTCCAAATTGGGCGATTTCTGAAAGAGAACTTCACCACAAATCCATAGGTATGTAATCTTAGACTCATTTTCTTCAATTTCCATTAGCACCCATTAGATTTCTAGGCCTAAATCATGTTCTTAAGGGTAGAAAATTTGGGATTTTGGTAGAGTTAGGACTTTTTGTATTATTGGGATTTAGACCTCGTTATGGGGTCGGATTTGAAACTAATTACATATTCGGGCTCGTGGGTGAATGGGTGATCGGGTTTTGGTCCGAACCTCGTGTTCTGACCATGCGGACCTGGGGTCGATTTTTGACTTTTTGGGAAGAATGATAGGAAATCTACAATTAAGCATTGGAATTGAATTGTTTAGCATTTATTGATGTTATTAAGTCTATTATGTCTAGATACAATTGATTTGGAGCCAAATTCAAAAGGAAAAGCAGTGTTAGAGGCTTGAGTTGGTCGTGGAAGTTCGAGGTAAGTGTTTGGTCTAACCTTAGCTTGAGGGATTAGGAGTCGTGTCTTATTTGCTACGTGTTAACTATGGAGTACGATGTATAGACATGGTGACGAGTATCTATACGTCGGTGTCAAGCATGCCCGTGAGTCTTGTATTGTAATTGTTATGACTCCGTTGTGGTTTATTGCACTTCATATGAGGATTATCATTATTGTTCCCTTGCCGGGATGTTATTATCATTATTATTCCTTTGTCGGGATGGTTGTTTTGATATTATTGTTCCCTTGTTGGGATGTTGTTATATTGTTATTGTTCCCTTGCCGGGATTCTTTTATGATTGGTGCTGATAAATGAAATGGGAGCGGGTTACACGCCTGCAACGGTAATATATGAAATGGGAGCGGGTTGCACGCCTGCAACGGTAGTATATGAAATAGGAGCGGGTTGCACGCCTGCAACGATATCATATGAAATGGGATCGGGTTGCACGCCTGCAACGGTATTACATGTGTACCTGTTCTTCTATTTCCTTATTTTGCTGGTAATTGATTTATGGCATTCCTTATGTTTCTCTACTGTCGTTCTGTTGTTACCTGTTACTCCCCCGCAGCATGTTTCCCCCGCCCAACTTTAGTTATAATTATCTGTTTCTATTTCCGTTGTATATGATTTAACTGCACAAGTTTATTTGGTAGTTTGGTCCTAGCCTCGTCACTACTTCGCCGAGGTTAGGCTAGGCACTTACCAGCACATGGGGTTGGTTGTGCTGATACTACACTTTGCATTGTGTGCAGATACTGATATCGGAGCGTTTGGACCGCAGTGAGGGTGCTGTCTTCAGTCCACACAGGCGACCTGAGGTAGTCCTGCAGACGTCCGCGGGCCTTGGCGTCTCCTCCTATCTTTTCTCTTGTTTTTATTTATTCAGAGACAGACTTTTGTATTTCATTCAGACCTTGTTTGTAGTATTCTAAGACTGTCTGTGAAGTTGTGCCTCCAGTTCTGGGTAGTCTTGTTTAAACAGTTATATTGGATATACTCAGTAGTTTTATTGTTTTTCTTCCGCTTGTCTTAAATTCCGTTGTCTTTAAATTATTGCTCATAATTGCTAAAGGATTAAAATGGGAATAAAAGGGTAAATTGATCAAGCAGTCGGCTTGCCTAGCTCACATTAGTAGGCGCCATCACGACTCCCGAGTGCGGGAAATCCGGGTCGTGACACACTCCTTCCCTTCCACATTAAGTAAGCATTTCTGCTTTCCTCTAGCCTTAAATAATGTCTTTTTAAATAAAAACAAAAGATTAAAATTATTTCGTACTACATCCAAATTTTCATGATCTCACATTTTTATACTTCTCAGTAAAGCCTCTTACTTCAATCCAATATAGTTTCAATTATGGTTCCTGTTCAGACGCATAAAGAACTAAATTTGGATTTGGCTGTACAAGCACTCTGTAGGAGCTGCTGCACTACTTTTGAGATAAATATCATTTCTATGGTTAAAGCTGAAATGAGAATAGATTTTGTCTTTCATGCATATCGAAATTGAGACTGAAATAAACGCAGTCCAGCAATAAAACAAGATACCAACCTAAGGTCTTCGAAGAACAAACAGAGTCTATCTATAACCGGAAACCTCATGCAAGCACACTAACAGAGCTCAGGAACGCTACCAAACACACATAGGTGGGCTACTGTGCTTTCTTCAAAAGACGTGCGCAGCCCACACTACTTACTGCTTTCACATCAACTCCCCCCCCCCCCAACCCCCCACCCCAAAAAAAAAAACAACAAAAACAAAAAAGCCAATAGTTAATCAGATCATAATAGTAAACAAAATCCAGTGATTGGCCAGAATAGCTTACTAACATTCTTCTTCAGATAAGAAATTTTAAACCACACCATTTGTATTTCTTTCCTTTTCCCCTTTACTAGTAACAACAAAAATTAAATCATGCACTCAATAGTTTATTTCCATAAGGGGAGGAAGAGGCTCCAATCTCGGGACTTCCAGCCACATTTTTCACAGTAAATGAAGGAATTCACCCATTCATTTTGAGCCTTAGTTTCTTGCCACAAGTGTTTTTACTAATCAAGCATTAAAGGAAAAAATTTCTGGCGATTTTGAACATATATTAGGGAGGGTTCCAGAGATGTATTCAACATTCGAACATCTGGTACTCAATACGTGTTCAGAATAAAAGAACAGAATCATCCACTGTGCAGTGCTCCACAAGACAAAGTTTCTTCCCTTATTGTGAAGGATTCATGCCCAAGAAAACCATCATGGAAAATGCGGATCTAGCACTCCAATTATAGCATTGTATTATAGTTCATGTTCTAATACAATCAACCAAACACATGACTAAGTAGAAATCTAGCTCATAATCCACATATTACTAAATCCAGATATTACAAATCTTTTTTATCTGCTAAACCCTACCCCTCCCCCAGAAACCCCTTATCCAGGAAACGAGCGATGATTTTTCCCACTTGGCTCTATTGGTGATTCAAACCCCCAATCTTATGACTTGAGGTGGAGAGCCCTTACCACTGGCTATCTCTCTCTTGTCAATCCTCATATTTCAATGTAACCCATATAATGTTATGACTACCAAATGGCCCCATCTGTACCTCGTTTATCATGACTAATCAATGGTGACCTTTAACCAGAATATGATAGGACACTGAAGTTTCTTGTTGTTATAGTCAGTCATCTAATTTAAGTCATAAGCAGTGCCATACAGCACAGAAGATAACTCAGCTGCAATATATCAATCAATCAATCACCAAGCCTCAAATTGATTTGGTAACTGAGCTGCAATATGATGCTAGAAAATTTTCTGGCAGCAAAATGAAATACAGTGGATGCTAGCAAATTCAAGTCCATAGAACAAATGAATAAATCAACAGGCAACTGAACAAGCTATACTGCAGATATTTGAAAACAGTTACATTATGCAGAGAGAAGATAAAACCTCCAAGGAAAAATGTCATAGAGATCTGACCTATATATAGAAGCTTGGATTTAACTTGTTCAAAAATTAATCAAGAAAAATGGAACCTCTTTTCCTGAAAAAGGAAGTGCTGCAAAGCTAATACCTGTTTGAAAATAGTGCTTGTTCCAGAGCCTTCAAGCCCAAGCAAAAGTAGCTTTTGAACCCTTTTCTGCTCTAAGTAATTTGGAACAGTAGTATAATTGCTAGGCTCGTCTCTCTGTCCATAGGGCTGACCATGCGGTACAGGCAATGAAAACAGAGAGCAAACAAACCGTGTTGATGCCTGCATGTCAATATAAATAAAAGATATTAGAGCAAAAACTTTGCCGACTAACATCGTCGAAACTGTACCCTATGTTGCTACCTTTTCCCAGATGTTGCCCCGGATATTGTTTTGTCCTTCTTCCTCGTAACGACCATCATCATATACCCAAAAGTGAGTGTCACGAGGGCATTGCACATTTGCAAACTGAAATGAACCCAATGTCAGGACTCATTGTAAATAAAAGGAGTTTCATTCTATGATTCTAAGAAGATAATCTTTTTACAGAAAGGTGAATCCAAGGCCCTTAAGATGAATGCTATTACAACGTATGTACTAGTTGTCAAGCAAATGATATCATCTCTGCGACTAAATTGATGTTGAGTTAGTATGGATTAGGCTTTTAAGAACATGGATAGAGCCCGTTTGGCTTAGCTGATATAAAGTAGCTGATAAGCATTAAGTGCTGAAAAGTACTTTTAAGTGCCGAAGCTGATTTAAAAATTAAGTAGTTGCGTATTTGGATAAAAGTGTTGAAACTGATAATAAGCAGCTGAGTATTTGGCAGAAAATACTGATAAGCACATTTTTTTGCTAAAGTGACTTAAATGCCCTTAAAGTTATTTATATTAATAAAAATGTGACTTTTACAAGATTTTGGATACCAAATTGAGTCAAGTATAAAATAATTTATTTCTGTTTTTACTTAATACAAATTTAATTAGATAAGATCATTTTTTATGAATTTAAACGAATTTATGATAAGCTAAAATACACTCATAAGCTATAATATAATAATTAATATATTCGGCACTTTGTTAAAAACTTATGCATCAAGTACATCAGTCCTTTGCTAAAAACTTATACATCTACCAGGTTCCTTTTAATAACACGGGGATAACAAATTTTTTAAAATAAAGAAGATGAACGAATTAAGAGTTTCTAAACTAGAAAGCTTTCACATGCCTTCGACGTACGGAAGAGCTTCAAAACTTGATTGTTTCTTGAGGTTGACAGCAGAGTTGTTGGTTTCGAGAAAAGTCTATGAAAGTAAAAGAATGAAGGTAGAGAGAGGGTTAGGGTTTTATTTCTATAAGGGTATTTCAAAAATTACGAAATAATATTAGGGATAGAGTAGTAAAAACTTTGGTCAAACCTAAAGTGCTTATAAACTGAAAAATAATAAGTTGGGGGTGACCAACTTATGACTTATTTTGGCTTATAAGCACTTGACTTATATGCACTTTTAATTTTACCAAAAGCGTAGATAAGCCAAAAATGACTTATAAGCTGGTTTGACCAGCTTATAAACTTAGTCAAACACCCTCTATGACTAGATTGAGGGCATCAATTTTTGCTGATGCCTATTTTCATTCAAGTTTCCCTATGTGAAAGAAGAAAAGAGGCTGTCACAGAGCGGAAATAGGTGGTTACACCTTTTCCTTCTCAATAGGTAGCTGTTTCAAACAGGCTGCAAATAATGGTACTTAGGTTAATCCATTGGCTTTTGACAGATGTGGTGCGTGGAGCTGTTCTGTGAATTAGCAACTACTGTGGAGATATTTTCGTTAGATTCTGGATCATTAAGTTATTTAAGAGAGAGAGAGAGAGAGGCTTTGGTTTACCACAATGGCAAAACTCATAAATACTTTAAATCTTCTCTTCAGATACTTCAGACTTTTCTTTAGATGCTGGATCATTTTGAACCAAGCCTAACTGTAATTTCTGAACCACCTAAGTTCTCTATGCAATAACGAAAAGCCGAGATGATCGATTGTGTTGCCGTGATTGACAAGGAAAGATTCATTTTGGAAATTTCCAGACTTTCAACATGATTCACCGGGATATTTGAGATTCTATTATTTTAGAGAAAAAAGAAGTTCAAGGGAATAATAGGAGTGCTTGAAAAAAGGTTAAAGGCAAATCCATTTTGTTTCCTTTTGTGAGAAGGTACATGGAAGTCTGTATAGATCCAGATTTGTAGAATGACAATCAGTCAAATAACTAGCTCGGATAGTTAAAAGCAAAATACAAGCTTGAAGCTTTCTAAGTTAATTAATGCACTGGCTCTAGAAAACGACAACAGTTATAATCCACTAATATAAGGCAAAAGTCTTTCTTTTCACAATCATCTAAGCTGAAAGACAAGACACTCAGAGCTATAAATGATTTATTGGACGTACATTATTTACTTCCTACATAAGTGGGCAGAGCAGAAAGAAATGATTGTAGCAACAATAGATTGAGAAAAATATATACATTGAATAAACGAAAGCTGTAAAATTTAAGGCATCTCCATGTGCGACAAATTTAAGAGAAGAATAGGGAAGTATGACTCACCACTATCAACAAGGAAACCTCATTTCATTAACAAATGAACAATAAAGAATCTAATACCTATAAATGCTTACATGGACGGACGTTATTAATAGCTACCATCAGCCAAATTCCCTAATAGTTAGATAGATTAAGAGGACGGGACAAAACACATAATTGGAGCATAAATATGGAAGCAAAAATTAATCCAGCCTCAATGCTGGGTGGAATAATGCCACAAAAGTTATGGAAACTCAATATTACACTAAAGAATGGGACGTATCCTTCACCGCATTCAAACATACAAGCTGTCATGACCACATAAAGACAGGCTAGTGATAGGAAATGTGGATAACAACGGATCTAGAGTTAAATCTATTGCCTTACATATTTGCTCTGACATATGCGCTATTTAGTTGGGGGAAAAAAAGAACAAACCTTGAGCACTCTGAGTTCACGTTTTGTAATCTCTCGACCATTAATGTAAACCTGAGTATTTCCACTGCTGGCACGAGCACTAAGTTTTCCCGTAAAATTCAGGTTTGAACTAACAACTCTGTCTGGTTTTTCTCCTTCCTGTTTAATTAAGTCAAAAACTATATTAGGACTCTTCCTTCTGACATAAGGAAGAAATAAAAAAGAATGAGATTGTTTGTTTTACCTTTCCCCATAGTCCAGATTCCTTATCATACCAATACCTCCCAGGCTTCAACTTGTGAGGAGGTAAAGGGCAGCCAAAGAGTTCTGCCATCTCATCGGGCTTCAAAGGAGATCCGTTGACAATCAGCTGCTCAGGTCGGAGCTGATTAGCAGCACATTCTTTTTCTGCTTTCATTATCTGCTTGACTTCCAAAGGACTAAGCAAACGTGATAATACTCTAGAATGTTTACCAAGTTTGGACCTCTTCGACTCGTCAATTGGCTGGCCAATGCAACTTACACATTTCCGCCCTTCAGGCATTGAACCCATTGCTCTGAGCACACAATTGCTACAATACTTTGCATCACAAACGAAGCACGACTCTTTACTCTCCCACTTCCCTTTTCCACACCTATAACAGACTCTTGACTTCTTTTTCTTCTTTGAAACTCCAACATATTCTGGAAAGACTTGGTTCTCAATTTCCACCACTTTTCTTTCAGATCTATCGACTGTATTGAAGGTGACTACCGGGGCTCTTCTCCCTGAATGCCTTGCAGCATTCCCCTGGTGATTCAGCACTGAACCCGGGGATGCCGAGGGGGAACCTGAAGAAGAATCAGGGTCCTGCAAGACAGACACCTGGGACTCGGAACTATTCGACAACCTAGGACTCTGACTAGGGGGACTTGTTACACCAGCAATACGAGATACTGGCAAAGGAATAGGTTCTATAACGGGGGCAACATCACGACTCACTGATCTTCTTCTTGATTCTGAAAGAGGTGATGCTGTCGGAATTCCACCAGAATTGACATCAAGGGGCTCTACTTTAGGAACCTCATATGACAACAGAGGGCCAGTATACTCACTGGCTATGGAGTATTCCATATTAGCCCCATCAACTCCTGGTGGAAGCATTCTCCTCACCATCTCCCTCCAATCCTCTCCCTCATTTTTCTCCATTTCTCTCACCCACCAAAAGATTCAATCTGTTTCCTGCTTTACACTCAATTGCTTATCACTACTTACAATTTCTTGATACTAACATTCATCTGGGAAACAAAAACCTCTTAACTCAAACCAAGATTTGCCCGCAAAAGGCCCTTTTCAGCAAAGTCACAAAAGCCCTCAATTTGGAAAGATTCAATTGCTCCTGCTGATCAAAGCTTTGAAATCTGAAAATTCAACAGTCCAAAGCACAAAGTTTTCAACCCAAACAAATCCAAAAGGCTGACAAATACATGTTAGAGAGAGAGAGGGGGAAAATAAAACAAAGTTGGCAGCTTGAAATGGGAATCAACAATTTTGAAGGTTGGAGTGTTCCAAAGTTTCAGAGTCAAACTAAAACAAAGCTAATCCTAAGCTCCCAACTTGCTTTGAGACAGTTTCAACTTTCAACCAAAACACATGTACACCCACACAGAGATAAATTAATGTTTAAAAAAAAGGGTCTTTCTTTAGAAATGACAAGAAAAAAGTAAAAAGGAAGAAAATGTTATAAATGTAATAAAATAAAAGTAATGCAGTAAAATGTAAATAAGAAGAGATAGAAAGAAGGGAGAAGTGTTTTCTTCTTTCACTTTGGTGTATTTTTTCATTGCAATTACATTGCCTTTTACTAGCATAAAAGTAAAGATGATGGACATAAAGTAGGAAATTTAATCTTTAAGTTATTCACAACATGAGCATCCAATGTAGCATCCAATGTAGTATCCAAAGTAGTATCCAATGTACAAACTATTCATAATACTCCCCCTTGGATGTCCATGTAAGATAATGTGCCTCATTAAAAACTTACAAAAAAATATTGGGATGTACATAGTTATTTATAATATGCATTACTTGCTGCCTCATTAAAAACCTTACCTGGAAAACCCAGTAGGACAAAACCTTGGTTAAGGAAAAGAGTGCAGCGTGTAGTTACTCCCCCTGATGAAAAATCACTTTTAATGTCTCGAAGACGACGCATTTCAATCTTATATATCAGCTTTTCAAATATTGAGGTTGGTAACGCCTTAATGAACAGATCAGCCAAACTATCACTTGAACGAACTTGTTGTACATCTATTTCACCATTCTTCTGAAGATTATGAGTGAAAAAGAATTTCGGTGAAATGTGTTTTGTTCTATCTCCTTTGATATATCCTCCTTTCAATTGAGTTATGCATGCAACATTGTCTTCATACAATATTGTTGGAATATTCTCTTTCGAAGAAAGACCACATGTTTGCTGAATGTGTTGAGTTATAGATCTTAACCAAACGCATTCTCGACTTGCTTCGTGAATGGCTATTATCTCTGCATGATTTGAAGAAGTAGCAACCATAGTTTGTTTTGTCGAACGCCATGATATGGCTGTACCTCCACTTGTAAATAAATAGCCTGTCTGAGATCGACCTTTGTGTGGATCAGACAAATATCCTGCATCTGCATAACCAATCAATGATGGCTTGGATTCATTTGAATAAAATAAACCCATATCAATGGTCCCTTGGAGGTATCTGAATATATGTTTAATACCATTCCAGTGTCTTTGTGTTGGCGAAGTACTAAATCTTGCCAATAAGCTTACTGAGAAAGCTATATCTGGTCGGGAATTATTGGCAAGATACATTAATGCCCCAATTGCACTAAGATATGGTACTTCGGCACCAAGAAGCTCTTCATCATTTTCATGAGGTCGGAATGGATCTTTCTTTATATCAAGTGATCTCACAACCATCGGGGTACTCAATGGATGTGCTTTATCCATATAGAATCGCTTTAAAATCTTTTCGGTGTATGTTGATTGATGGACAAATATTCCATCTTTCATATACTCAATTTGTAGACCAAGATAAAATTTTGTCTTTCCAAGATCTTTCATTTCAAATTCTTTCTTCAAACAATCTACTATTTTTGGAAGCTCCCCAGGAGTTCCAATGATATTTAAATCATCAACATACACGGCGATTATAACAAATTCAGATCCAGACCTTTTTATAAAGACACAAGGACAAATTGGATCATTCTTGTACCCTTCTTTCAACAGGTATTCACTCAGGCGATTGTACCACATACGACCTGATTGTTTCAATCCGTATAAAGATTTCTGAAGCTTTATTGAACAAGTTTCTCGAAAACTTTTATATGCTTCTGGCACTTTAAATCCCTCAGGTACTTTCATAAAAATTTCGTTGTCTAATGATCCATACAAATAGGTTGTAACAACATCCATTAGATGCATATCAAGTTTTTCTTGCACTGCCATATTTATGAGATACCTGAAGGTGATAGCATCCACTACAGGAGAATATGTCTCCATATAATCAATTCCAGGCCTTTGGGAAAACCCTTGTGTCACAAGTCGCGCTTTATATCTAACGACTTCATTTTTATCATTTCGTTTTCGCACAAAAACCCATTTATACCCTACTGGCTTTATGCCTTCAGGTGTTCGAACTATGGGTCCGAAGACTTCACATTTTCCAAGTGAAGTTAACTCTGCCTGGATAGTGTCTTTCCATTTTGGCCAATCATTTCTCTATCTACATTCATTGACAGATTTTGGTTCAAGATCATCATCTTGTTGCATTATTTCAACAGCAACATTATAAGCAAAAAATTTATCGATAACAATATTATTTCGGTTCCATCTTTTCCCGGTTGAGACATAACTTATTGATATCTCTTCATTTTCATTATTTTCAGGTACCTAGACCTCTCCTAAGGTCTTATCATTTGTTACGTCTTGGGGCTCTTCTTGAGCCACTACCTCTGTGTTATTTTCACTTTGATCACTTGCTCCTTTTCTTCTTCGAGGATTTTTATCTTTAGAACCGATTGGTCTACCACGTTTCAAGCATGGCTTAGACTCATTTGCTTTAATTAATTATCCTTCCGGGATATCAACTCGAATTGGGGCATTAGCAGCTGGAATATGTGACTTAGTCACCCTTGGTAAGTTAGTGAATGCATCTGGCAATTGATTTGCAATATTTTGTAAATGAATAATCTTTTGAATCTCTTGTTCACATTGATTTGTTCGAGGATCTAAATGAGACAGTGATAATGCATTCCAATCTATCTTCTTTTTCAGCTGCTTATTTTCTCCCTCTAATGTTGGATATACTGATTCATCAAAATGGCAATCAAAAAATCTTGTCGTAAATAAATCTCCAGTCATCGGCTCTAGATATTTTATAATAGAAGGAGATTCATATCCAACATATATCCCCAACCTTCTTTGAAGACCCATCTTTGTGCGTTTTGGTGGAGCAATTGGAACATATATCGCACAACCAAAGATCCTAAGATGAGAAATATTTGGCTCCTGACTAAAAGCCAATTGCAATGGGGAGACTTTATGATAACTTGTGGGCCTTATCCGTACAAGTGTTGCTGCATGCAAAATAGCATGACCCCATACTGAAATGGTAAGTTTTGTTCTCATAAGCATTGGTCTAGCAATTAATTGGAGGCGTTTGATCAATGATTCTGCTAGACCATTTTGTGTATGAACATGAGCAACCGGATGCTCAATTGTTATCCCAGTTGAAATACAATAATCATTAAAGGCTTGGGATGTAAACTCACCAGCATTATCAAGACGAATTGTCTTAATTGCATAATCTGGAAATTGTGCTCTTAGCTTTATTATTTGAGCCAACAATCTCGCAAATGCCATATTGCGAGTTGATAGTAAGCACACATGTGACCATCTTGTAGATGCATCTACCAAAACCATATAATATTTGAATGGTCCACATGGAGGGTGAATGGGCCCACATATATCACCCTGTATACGTTCCAGAAATGCAGGGGATTCCATCCTAACTTTAATAGTTGATGGTCTAATAATTAATTTTCCTTGAGAACATGCAGCACAAGAGAATTCCTTAAATTGAAGAATCTTCTGATTCTTCATTGCATGTCCATGTGAATTCTCAATTATTTTACGCATCATATTAGAACCAGGATGGCCCAACCGGTCATGCCAAATAATAAAATTATCTTGATTAGTAAACTTCTCGTTTACTATGGCATGTGTTTCAATCCTGCTAATACTTGTGTAGTATAAGCCGGAGGAAAGAGCAGGTAACATTTCAAGCACATATTTCTTACCGGACATTATTGTAGTAATATAAAGATATTCAATCTTTTCATCATTTGTAGTCTCAATATGATAGCCATTTTGGCGAATATCTTTGAAACTTAATAAGTTTCTTTGAGATTTACTACAATATAGTGCTTCATCAATAGCCAAATTTGTTCCTCCTGGTAGTAATAAATTGGCTCTTCCAGAACCTTCAATTAATCTTGTACTACCGGATATTGTATTAACATTCGCTTCTTTCATTACCAAATAAGAGAAATATCTCTTATCTTTTAAAATAGTGTGTGTTGTAGCACTATCCAGAAGACATATATCATCTTTATTAATCTTGAGTCCAACTGAAGACTGGGGAATTTTCATATTCTTCATAAAAAAAACAAATAATACATCATAAGAAATATGAAAGACAAGCGGAAAAAAACATTAAGAAATACATTAGGAATGTAGAAACTAGCAACACATGATGCATTAGGAAAATACACTCAAGAAAAATAAACTAGTTGCAAACATAAAAATAACAACTTTTATAGCTTCATTCCCCAGTAAGATGATTAGTTCTTCAGTCAATATCCTCAAAGAAGTCTCCAACTTCTAAATGAGTAATATTTGTTAGGCCTTCAAAATCATCATCTTTATATGCAAGATGTGCCTTAGAATCATATTTATTTGAGGGACCTGCTTCATCATCATTATTTTGAAAGGTCAAGTGTGCCTCCACATTATTTTCTTTTTTCTTGAGGGAGGCTTGATAAAGTTTGACAAAATGTTCTGGCGTACGACAAATGCGTGCCCAATGACCTCTCATACCACATCGGTGACACATACTAGCTTTACCTTTTGAATGATTAATTTGAGAACCCTTATTGTTCTCCAATTTATTTCCACCATAATGACGATAATTGTTTTGCCCCCTGCCACGTCCACGTTTACGACCATGTCCACGACCACGGTAATTATTTTGTTTTCTTTCAAACTTATCATATGTTGCTACAACATTCACTTCCGGAAATGGAGCTGACCCAGTGGGACGAGCTTCATGATTTTTCATTAATGGAGTATTATTCTGCTCAGCCACAAGTAGGCATGTGATTAACTCAGAATATTTCTTAAAACCTTTTTCACGGTATTGTTGTTGTAGCACCACATTTGAAGCGTGAAAAGTAGAAAATATTTTTTCCAATAAGTCCTCATCTGTGATAGTGTCTCCACATAATTTTAATAGAGAACTTACTTTAAAGATAGCAGAATTATACTCACTTACGGTTTTAAAGTCTTGCAACCTTAAATGTATCCACTCATACCGAGCTTTCGGTAATACCGTAAGTTTTAGGTGGTCATATCGATCCTTCAAATTAATCCATAATTCAAGTGGATCTTTTACGGTTAAATATTCAGTTTTTAACCCTTCATGTAGATGATGACGAAGGAAAATCATGGCCTTCGCTTTATCCTGATTTGATGCTTCATTTCCTTGTATAATAGTATTTCCAAGACCTTTAGCGTCAAGGTGAATTTCAGCATCAAGAACCCATGATAAATAGTTCCTCCCGGTGATGTCAAGTGCCACAAATTCAAGTTTTGATAAATTTGACATAGTGAAAACTATCATAAAAGATGAATAAGTTAGAGAAATAATTATAATAATAAACAATTAATGAAAACAAAACGATTAAGGTAAAAGAAATGAAAATAGAGCTATATCATGTTAACAATCTACTATTTCATTTTATTCTTGCCATAAAGTAGAAATTACATACTTGTTTCATTTCACTTTATATTATTGATATATATGTGTTAATAGAATTGAACGTGACTAACATTATTTATATGTTCCAATAAATATAAAGTAATTAAAAAATTATTGCTTGTCAATTCATTTCTCACAGTTCTTCAAAATGCCTTAAAGATATGTTTTGATCCAGGGAGTCCATGACATTAGTGCATAGCTAGTTTGATGACTTTGAGGTCCTCTAAGAGTTGAGCACGGAAGGAAATAGTTATTTAATCACTGCAATGTACTTAAACTATTTAAGATGCCCAAGCGCACAAGTAATCTGCAAACAGTGAGCATATGATATGTACTGCCATAAATAAGATGATTATAATGATACATACCTTAATAAAATATGGCTCAACTTAGCGGGAGTTAAGAATAAAATTAGAGCTTCGTGCTGATAACGTGTAATAAAATAAAAGTAATGCAGTAAAATGTAAATAAGAAGAGATAGAAAGAAGGGAGAAGTGTTTTCTTCTTTCACTTTGGTGTATTTTTTCATTGCAATTACATGGCCTTTTACAGGCATAAAAAGTAAAGATGATGGACATAAAGTAGGAAATTTAATCTTTAAGTTATTCACAACATGAACATCCAATGTAGCATCCAATGTAGTATCCAAAGTAGTATCCAATGTACAAACTATTCATAACAATAAATATATTATATTATGGATGTTCATTTAGTACTCCATTGTAAATAAGCTTCCTGAAGAAGCTTATCCATATGGGACTCTACCGTAAATATGTTTATCTATTTAAGTACTCTATTGGAAATAAGCTTCCTGAAGAAGCTTATCACTTTGATACCCGGTTATGGATAAACATTACCCCAGGTAGAAGATTATCCATACCGGTATAATAAGCTTATCCTTTCAGTACCCAGTTATGGATAAACATTACTCCCGGTAGAAGATTATCCATACCGGGTATAATAAGTTTATCCTTTCAGTACCCAGTTATGGATAAATATTATCCCCGGTAGAAGATTATCCATACCGGGTATAATAAGCTTATCCTTTCAGTACCCAGTTATGGATAAACATTACCCCAGATAGAAGATTATTCATACCGGGTATAATAAGCTTATCCTTTTAGTACTCCGTTATGGATAAACATTGCTCTCAGTAGAAGATTATCCATATCTGGTATAGTAGCAGCTTACACAGCAGCTTCCTTTCTTCTATAAATAGAAGAGATTTCAGTTCATTATGTACATCAGTTTGAATTCGAATAATATATCAGTTTCTCTCTATACTTGTCTTTACTTTATAGTCTTTATTTTATAACACGTTATCAGCACGAGACTCTGTCATCTCGAGCAAATATTTTGAGAGTATCTGAGGTAAGAACTTTCTTTTCCTAAATAATGTCAAATCTTTCTAAACTTGAATTTGTAGCCCTGGATATATCGGGCAAAAGCTACATGTCTTGGGTGCTTGATGCTGAAATTCATCTTGATGCGATGGGTCTGGCAGACACCATCAAAGACAAAAATCAGGCATCAAACCAAGACCGTGCCAAAGCAATGATATTCCTACGCCATCACCTTGATGAGGGCCTGAAAATGGAATATCTTACTGTTAAAGATCCAGTCATACTGTGGAATAATTTGAAAGATAGATATGACCACCTGAAGATGGTCGTTCTTCCACAGGCACGATATGATTGGACTCATCTAAGGCTACAAGATTTTAAATCTATCAGTGAGTATAATTCTGCTATGTTCAGAATTATTTCCCAATTGAAGTTATGTGGTGATAATATTACTGATCATGATATGTTGGAGAAAACTTTCACCACTTTTCATGCCTCGAATATGCTCCTGCAGCAGCAATATCGAGAGATGGGATTTAAAAAGTATTCTGAACTTATCTCACATCTTCTTATAGCAGAGCAACATAATGGGCTATTAATGAAAAATCATGAAAGACGACCTACTGGTTCTTGTCCATTCCCTGAAGTGAATGAGACGAACTTCCACCAGGCTAAACGTGGAAAAGGTCGTGGCCCCAGTCGTGGTCATGGTCATGGTCGGGAAAGAAACTCTAATCATGGTAATAATAATGCACCAAAGAACACTCCTCACCACCAGCAGTGGAAAAGGAAGGAACAAAAGCATGAAGCGGTGCAAGCGCCAAATGCAGAAAATGCATGCTATAGATGTGGAGGAAAAGGGCACTGGTCACGTACTTGTCGTACGCCAAAGCACCTGGTTGAGCTTTATCAAGCCTCCCTGAAGAAGACAGAGAAAAATGCTGAAGCAAATTTTATTTCTGAAGATAATTTAGACTTCATGCATTTGGATGTAGCTGATTACTTTGCACTCCCAGAAGGAGAAACAAGTCATGTAATCGGTGGTGAATCTGTAGAAATGTAAATATTTTAATTTTTGTTATTTGTAATAGATAGTATGGTTATGTAATTGTTGTACATAAAGAAAAATTATGATTTGATAATGATGTTTACTATAATATATCTTGTTTATGTCATTTTGAAGAATATGGATAACATTATTAGATCAACTTAAACTCTAGCAGAGTTTGCAAGAAATATACAACCACAAGAAGTGGTTATATTTCGTATATCTCATTGTAATTATATTTTGTTAACTACCAGAAGTGGTATATGCCTATGATCACCAGAAGTGATAATTTAGGCTTTCTATGGTTACAATTGAAGATAAGCTACATAAATATTCTCTATATTAAATGCACGCCTCGATTTGCTCCTGAAGTAGTAAATATTTTAAAAGAAGTTGAGGCATCACAATTTGATGTGATTAATGCGCATTCAGATAATTATGTTCGATTTCCTGAAGGATGAGAACTTTTGATAATATTAATCCATTCTCTGAAGTGAATATGACAATACTAATAAGTCGGGTAAATATGAACGCGCTCTTGATGTGAATACATTACAATTCACCTCCAGAAGAGTTAATATAATTGAGAGAATATATACTCAATATTTCGTATTTTAAATTTGCTCCTGAAGAAGTAACACAATTGAAATTGCCTCCTGAAGTGGAAAAATATTATGAAGAGGAGTTTTCGTGTGCTTAAACAATTGTTTTACATTGTTTATTTGATTGTGATTTTCTCTCATGACACCAGCAGTGTCTGAGCAATATTTGATAGTACAAAATGTATCAACAACTCCTGAAGAGCTAAATGTTTGCCTAAAGAATACATGACACCAGTAGTGCCAGATAAATATTAGATTGTGGATAATAAATGAAGGCTCTCGAAGAGCTTATATACAAATATGTCATTCATATTATATGATTATGGTCAAAACATATGTTGTAGTAAACCTGAAGTTTACTAATACAAATGACTATCATATTGAGACTACAAATGATTGGAAGATTGATAATCTTCATGTTTCCACAATCATAGGGGGTAAAATAATATGTATGTGAGAAGTTACCTGCCTTATTCTTTAATTTGTACTATATCATGTATCACAGTAAACCAGAAGTTTACTAAAGCAAAAGTTTATGCCATAGTAAACCAGAAGTTTACTAAGAGATAGCACATGACATGATAAACTTGAAGTTTTCATTTGCCATTTTTAAATGAGCTATTTGAGAATTCAGATAAGCATATACTAAAGAACTAGAAGATTCTTCAGGAATTCTCATGTGTTGCTTGTTCTCATAATGAATTGATTATACCAGCTAAAGTTGGGACTAAGACCCCTGATTCTGAAATATATAAAAGGTGAATATGGGCTCGTTCACCTATCATGTGAACCACTTATAGGTGCATATATGAGATGGTTACATGTGTAATTATTGTCAACCTGCAGTTTGGCATTTGGAATTGCTTTTCTCGATTAAGAGCATAATTTTCAGATTATGAAATCAAGACAGTTCATCTTGATAATGCTGGTTTATATCCAAGCTGGTTTAGCATTGAATACCTCCTATTAATGGCTAAACCATTGCTTATGAGAACAAAGCTTCATATGTTGGTCTAAGATTTTCTAAATTGCATATAGCAGCACTTGTATGCATCAGATCAACAATATATGATAAGTCCTCCCTTCACAATTGGTTCAGGATCAGAAACCAAATATTTTTACTATCTTTTGTTACGTGGTATATGATTAATTTCTCTACCATAATACACAAAGATATGTTCCCAAAGATGATTGGGGATATATGTTAGTTTTTCTAACATTTGGGGGATGGAATAAACAGTTGAAAAATATGTTATATGAATCGAATTATCATGATCCTCACTTAGAAGATAATTCAAGTCGAATGCCAGAAGCATTTGCTGATCCAAAATTAAATATCATATTTCAGCTGCAAATGCTCCTATTAAAATTAAAGTCCCTGAAGGATAGAGTTTACTGTACGCATGAAGCGTGGTAGACCAATCGGTTCCAAAGGTAACAATCCTTGAAAAATAGTAGGAGCTAATGATCAAAATGATCATAATGAGGAGGAAATAAGCTCTAGAAGAGCCCACGACATAACATTTCATGAAACTCCCGAAAAAGTTCAGGTACCTGAAAATAAAGAAAGTGATGAGATCTCCACAAGTTATGTCGCTTCGGAACTGACACAAAATGATCGTCGACGATATATTTAATACAATATAGTGCACAATATTGTAAAAGATTGTGAGGATCGGACTAGCAGTTCAGACACTTGAAGATGTCATACCATTTAGATACAAGTCTTAACCTATATGACTTATTTGGCTAAATCTATATGAAGATCCTTGAAGGATTGAAAATGCCCGAAGCATATAATTCAAAGTCTTGAGAAATGTACTCGATCAAATTATAAAGATCTTTGTACGGTTTAAAGCAATCTGTGCGCGTGTGGTATAATCGCCTCAGTAAATATTTGCTGAAAGAAAGTTACATAAATTATGTTATTTGTCCATGTATTTTTATAAAGAAAATGTCATCAAAATTTGTTACACTTGCTGTTTATGTTGGTGACATAAATCTTATTGGAACTCCGGAAGAGCTCCAAGAGGGTCTTAAAAATACTTTTACATGGACAAAGTGTACCCATTAAGTACACCAATGAATATTCAATCACTTGAAGTGAATAAGGATCCGTTCCAACCTCTAGAAGAGGATGAGGAGCTCCTTGGTCCTGAAATACTCTATCTCGGTGTAGATGGTGCACTTATTTATCTTGCTAATGCTAACAAAAGTGGTGCAGATCGTATTGGTAATGCAGATGCAGGTTATTTATCCGATACCCATAAAGCTCGATTTCAAACCGGCAAGCAGGGAGTGCATATGATTGAGATCAGTGATTCATTCGAGAAACATGTGGGTTGGAATGTGATAAAAGACCCACAATATTATACGGAGACAATGTTTCATGCATAGCACTATTAAAGGGAGGATTTATAAAAGGAGATAGAACTGTGACGACCCAAAGGGTCATCACCGTAGTTCTTCCTTGTTCCGCACTTTCGAGGCCTTGAAAACCTCGCTTTTAGTTGCCTCGATTTGCATGCACAGTTCGGGCGCGTAGCCGGAAAGTTTTTATGTTAGAATATGTGAATTTTGTGAAATATTTGATGAATTTTGATATTAATATGCATAATATCAAAATTTTGGGTAAACGGACCCGGACCTGTGATTCGACGGTCCCAGAGGGTCCGTAAAAAAATATGGGACTTGGGCGTGTACTCGAAATCAAATTCCGAGGTCCCAATCCCGAGAAATGAATTTTTGTGTGAAATTATTTTCTGAAATTAATTAAGGAAAATGAAGAAGAAAATTGATCAGAAAATGGAGGTATCGGGCTCGTATTTTGGTTCCGACGCCCGGTACGAGTCTTAAATATGTTTGAAGCACTATCTGTAAAGTTTGGCTAAAAACGGATGTCATATGACGTGTTTCGGACTTAAAATGGGGAATTTGAGTTTTTATGAAAGTTGAAAGAAAATCATGTATTTTGAGGCTTGATCCTATGTATATGATGTTATTTTGGCGATTTGATCGCGCGAGTAAGTCCGTAAGGTGTTTTCGAGATCATATGAATGTTTGGTTTGGAGCCCCGAGGGCTCGGGTGAGTTTTGAGTAGGGCCCGGGAGGTTTTAGACTTAGAAAAATATACAGGTTCAGATGTTGCAAGCCCAGCGCGGTCGCGGCCATTTCCGCACGGTCCGCGCTGGCAGCCACACGGCCGCGGTGCTTTTCTGTGCGGTCCGCGTGGTGGGGTTCAGAGGGTCGACCAGCGCGGCTGCGCACCAAATCAGTGCGGTCCCCGCTGGGTGGGTTCAGAGAGAGCCCACTTCTCCCTCCCTCGGCGCGGCCGCGGTGCATTTCTGTGCGGTCCGCGCCAGCCCCCAGCAAAATGTATAAATTCGGGATTTTCAGTCATTTTTCCACTTTTCAAAAACCCAAAACCTAAGAGGCGATTTTCCAAACAACTTTTCTTCTTCAAAACGATTGGTAAGTGATTTCTAACTCATTTTCTTCACTTCTTAACATCTTTTAACATGATTTCAACTTCAAAACAAAGATTTTCATGGGGGAAATTGGGTGTTTTGGGTAGAACCTAGGTTTTCTACAAATTGAGGAGTTGGACCTCAATTTGGGGTCCGATTTCAAAACAAAGCATATATTTGGATTCGTGGGAGAATGGGTAACCGGGTTTTGGTCCGAACCTCGAATTTCGACCACGTGGGTCCTGGGGTATATTTGGCCTTTCTGGGAAAAACCTTGTAAAAATTATTTTCATGCATTGGGATTGATCCATTTAGTAATTATTAATGTGATTAAGTAACTTATGACTAGATTCGAGCGGATTGGTGGTGGAATCAAGAGGTAAAGCTATACTAGAAGCGTGAGTTGAGTTTGGAGCATTCGAGGTAAGTGTTTGTTCTAACTTTGGCTTGAGGGAATAGGATTAGGATGATATTTGCTACTTGCTAATGTGGAGTACGGTGTATAGGCATGGTGACGGTTATCTATGCACCGGAGTCTAGCATGACCGTGAGTCTTGATTGCTTTTAATTCGAATAATGTGACACAAGCTCCTTGTTTATTTGATAAGTTTCATATAATGTGAACGGTTGAGGAAGAATGATTTAAAAGGAGAATGTGTTGTGAATACTCCCTTGCCGGGATGTGTAGACTGATATATATATTCTCCCTTGTCGGGATGTGTAGACTGATATATATACTCTCCCTTGTCGGGATATTTTGGGCTGTTAGTTGTACCCTTGCCGGGTTAAAGGTATTGAGATGTTATTCTCCCCTGAAGGGGTCTACTATATGAAGTCAGATAGTATGAACTATATTATGGGATCGTGTGGCACGCCGTCCACCTATATATTGTTAAAAGGGATCGTGTGGCACGCCGTCCACCTATATATTGTTAAAAGGGATCGTGTGGCACGCCGTCCACTTATATACTATATTATGGGATCGTGTGGCACGCCGTCCACTTATATACTATATTATGGGATCGTGTGGCACACCGTCCACTTATATACTATATTATGGGATCGTGTGGCACGCCGTCCACTTATATACTATATTATGGGATCGTTTGGCACGTCGTCCACTTATATATGATAATATGGGATCGTGTGGCACGCTGTCCACTATATATATATATATATATATATATATATATATATATATATATATATATATATATATATATATATATATATATATATATATATCAAGGAAACCGGAGTTTCTTCTGTTTATTTCCGATATTTTATTTTTATCTGTTACTCCCCGATAGCATGTCCCCTCCCAGCCTTACTTTGTATTATCTTGTTATTGTTTTCTTGCACTCGTTATATATATCTGTACAGGTTAATTGTGGTAGGTCCTGTCTAGCCTCGTCATTACTTCGTCGGGGTTAGACCAGACACTTACCAGCACATGGGGTCAGTTGTGCTGATGCTACACTCTGTGCATTTTGTGCACAGATCAGGGAGCAGCTTACGGACCGTAGCAGTAGGACTTCTGTGAGCTATCTTCAGTCTAGGGATTCTTGAGGTAGCCTAGCTGGCGTTCGCAGGCCGAAGTCCATTTCCATGTTTCTTGTTTGTTCATCTTGTACTAGACAAACATGATGTATTTCCTTTCAGACATTGTTTGTAGTATTGGTAATGCAGATGCAGGTTATTTATCCGATACCCATAAAGCTCGATTTCAAACCGGCAAGCAGGGAGTGCATATGATTGAGATCAGTGATTCATTCGAGAAACATGTGGGTTGGAATGTGATAAAAGACCCACAATATTATACGGAGACAATGTTTCATGCATAGCACTATTAAAGGGAGGATTTATAAAAGGAGATAGAACGAAGAACATTTCACCAGAATTATTCTACATACATGATCTTCAGGAAAATTGTGACATTGATGTGCATCAAATTAGTTCAAGTGACAATCCAACAGATTGTCTTTACCAACATCAATTTTTGAGAATATGGTATACAAGATTGGAATGCGGAGACTCAAATATTTGAAATAAGGTTTTCTTCAGGGGGAGTAAAATGCGCGCTGTACTCTTTTTCCCTTATTAAGGTTTTTCCCACAGGGTTTTCCTTATAAGGCTTTTAATGAGGCAGCCAGCAATGCGTATTACTAAATATGTGTACTCTTTTTCCTTCACTAGGATTTTTTTCCACGTGGTTTTTCCTAGTAAGGTTTTAATGAAGCACATTATCTTTTAATGAACATCCAAGGGGGAGTGTTATAAATATATTATATTATGGATGTTCATTTAGTATTCCATTGTAAATAAGCTTCCTGAAGAAGCTTATCCATATGGGACTCCACCGTAAATATGTTTATCTATTTAAGTACTCTATTGGAAATAAGCTTCCTGAAGAAGCTTATCACTTCGATACCCGGTTATGGATAAACATTACCCCCGGTAGAAGATTATCCATACCGAGTATAATAAGCTTATCCTTTCAGTACCCAGTTATGGATAAACATTACTCCGGTATAAGATTATTCATATCGGGTATAATAAGCTTATCCTTTCAGTACCCAGTTATGGATAAATACTATCACCGATAGAAGATTATCCATATCGGGTATAATAAGCTTATCCTTTCAGTACCCAGTTATGGATAAATATTACCCCCGGTAGAAGATTATCCATACCGTGTATAATAAGCTTATCCTTTCAGTACTACATTATGTATAAACATTGCTCTCAGTAGAAGATTATCCATATCTGGTATAGTAGCAGCTTACACAACAACTTCATTTCTTCTATAAATAGAAGAGATTTCAGTTCATTATGTACATCAGTTTGAATTCGAATAATATATTAGTTTCTCTCTATACTTGTCTTTACTTTATAGTCTTTATTTTATAACAGAAAAAAGTTTTTAACTTTGATACAAAACACTAAAAAAGAAAAAAGAGAGAAAAGGGTTGAATATCTGTACCTAGGGGTGTTCATGGTTCGGTTTGGATCGGTTTTTCCCTAAAAAGAAACCAAACCAAATAAGTCGGGTTTTCAAATATTAGAACCAAACCAAACCAATTAAGTCGATTTTTTCTTGATTCGGTTTATGTCGGTTTTTCGATTTTTTCGTTTATTTGTCGGTTTTTTCTTAAATATAAGACATACACTATCAAACACATATTTCGGCGACCACATTTTCAACGTAACACTATCAAATTAATTGCCCTTTGAGAAATCTATTATTTACCAAGATATATTGATGATAATTGAATCAAATAGTGATGAATAATTTAAGGACTCAATTAAAAATATATTATTTTTAACATGAAATAGATTCTTACACTTAACAAAAGAAAATTACCAATCAAACTAGAATGTAAAGGTAAAGACATGTACTAAAAGTGCAAACGATTAACATTTACTATAAAATTTTTGTATAAAAGTATACATATATATATAGGTGTAATAATAAATTTAAAATAGTTACTCCTATATTCGGTTTGGTTCAATTTTTTTTTTATTAAAACCAAAACCAAACCAAATTTGATCGGTTTTTAAATTTAAAAACCAAAACTATCAAACCAAAAAGTATCGATTTTTTTGATCTGGTTTGTTTTTCGGTTTGGTTCGAATTTTTGGATTTTAATGAACACCCCTATGTGTACCTGAGAAAGGGACCAGCAAAGGTGAGATGATGAATCTTTAGTTAAGTGGGGTGGGGAGGGTAAAAAGATGGTTAAAAATTGGCTTCAACCTTTTCAAGCTCCTAAGCTTGAAAAATTAAAAAGTAAAAACCAAAAGGGTGTTTAAAGCCTAATCTTTTGGGGAATCTACCCTTTTGAAGAAGGAGCTAAAAGATAGATATGTGTATCTACTATGTAATGTAAAAGCTAGAGAGAGAGAAACTATATTTACAGATAATTTGATGGAGAATACGTAGAGAGATGAGTGGGTGGGGTGGGTAAGTGGGGTCCATGTGAAGGATTACATTGTTAGGGGGACACTCTTGCCAAGGTGACCATGAAGCATGGACCTGAGGTGAGGCATAAGTTGTGTGATATTTAATTTTAAATATTTTATAAATTAATAAAATATATATAAATTAATAAAATAAATATAAATTAAAATTATAAAAAAATCAAGAAAATTATAAATATAGTAGGAAATACATAATATTTATCATAAATATGCTAATATATCTACGAACCATATAAAAGAATCATTTTTTAAGTTAAAAGGGTAAAAATAATATTTATCATTTTTTAAAGTTAAGTTACACCTATAGCATGACTATGATGGAACATACTTTGAATTATAAATAATAATTTAGTTTCTAAAAATTTAAATAATAATAACAATAATAATATAAAATTATTATTTAAAAACCTAAATTAGATAACAAATCACAAATACTCATTATTTATAATACAAATAATCAGAATAGAGTTTTCAAAATAATATCTAAAGTAGAGTGATACAAAAAAAAATATAAAACCAAAAACTAACTTAAAAAGAATAAATTAAAGACTGCAAAAAAAAAAACTTAAAGAACGTGAAGCAAAGAAGAAAAATACAAGCTTGGAAGCAGAATAAGAATTGAAGGATAAAACTTTTTGTCTTGTAGTTTGCACTTTGTAGACAAAAGTCTAAAGTATATTTGTTAATCAATAAATGACAAAAAGAAAAGATTATGAATTAGGATAAACAATTAGAGAAAATATTTGACTTTTGTGACTTTTAGTTTGAGAATATATTATGTGTTAACTTTTGGATATTTAGGAATTATAAAAAAAATATCAAGCAATTTTGGCTCTATTTTGAAAAATTAAGCTTACACCCAAATAAACGATTAGAACGTTCGGACTTACGCTTAGACGATGTTCGGAAAGTTGAGGCTTAAGCTCTACGATACTTACACTCTGCCAGTATGCCTCGATTTATTTTTGGTACACCTCGATGCGTTTTTAGTACGCCTCCTCGAGACTCACCTCGGAAATCGCCCAAAAATATCTTTTAAAATATTGATGATAAAGAATTAAGATAGCAACAGAAGATCAGTAAAGATTGTGATGAGATAAATAAAAAAATTGTTAATCAAAATCTTGAGGTTGAGTCTCGAACTAAGAAAAAAATCTACTCCATAGAAAGTGTTTTCTCATTTAATAAGCTTTATCCAATCTGGACTTGAATTAATCGGACCACTTGAATTGATCGGATCACTAAGCAGATAGCGGATATATTAAAAATAAAAAATGCAATAGAGGTGTGTGATGCACGCGTTAGCGGAAACGAGTGGGAGTTCGTGAATAGTAGTGCTGCTTATCAGGCGGATTGAGCGATTATTTACTCTTAACAGTTTGGCTTATCGGTTATCGGCTTTTAAATGTATTAACCCCCAAGCCACCCAATAAGATATCGGGCGGATTGGTATCGGTTTAGTTCTTATCAGACGGTTTATCGGCTTAATTTAATCTATATTCAATCAGAACCATATGGGAGTGTTAATCCATGTCTTGCTGTAGCTCCCTTACAAATTGAAAACTCACTTAGTTCATATTTATGACTAAGATTTCATGCGCATCACCTTTCATCAGGTGTCCGTAATATTTATTGTTCATGCCTGAAAAAGACATCTCTATGCCCTCACCTATATTGTATAACTGATGCATTGGCTAACTTATCTTGTCCAGTTCAGTGTTGTTGCATCCTTTATGCATTATGCCTGAGAAAAACTTATTTATAATGTAATACTACTTCATCTGTATGAGTATTCCAAAATATTTGTATGCTTGAATTTGATTCTGAACTTTCTGCCTTTTGTAAAGTAATTAACAATGATTATGTTACATATTTTTTTATAATTCTGATTATTTAGGAATTAGGCGTTAGAACTTAGAGCTAGAGCACTGGAAGAGTGGAAGACTGAAGTGGAAGGGTTTTTGATATTTAATATATATATATATATATATGGATAAAAATAAATTGTATATATATATAGGGGTCGTCAAGGCCGTTGACATGTCATACCTAAAGCTATACACAGGACATTGTCTGCAAAACTTCTAAGAAAACATGATCATAATATATAAGTTGGGACAGGGTCCCCGAAATCTTCATAAACTAAAGTATAACATGACTCGGCAATACTCCAGGAAGATGTGGAGCTCACCAACCAAAAGCTGATATATGGAGGCAGCCTACAATGGATGGTCCTCACCTCGCCTATCTACACCTGCGTGGCATGAAACACAGCGTCCCAGGAAAAGGGACGTCAGTACGAAGAATGTACCGAGTATGTAAGGCAGAAATAAAACGTAGTAATAATAAGATACTATCTCGGGGAGAGATAAGATTCAACTTATAACTTCTGACTTGCCGCTGAGGGTCGTACCATGTAGAATAAAACTCATTCGTATATATAAATAAAACTACGATATAATAGTTCTGATTATATCACTCTCGTGGTGTTAACTGCCCAACTAATCAGTGGTAACTGCCCGACCGGCCGTTGCATGATGGTAAATGCATGACTGCCCAATCGGTGGTAACTGCCCAATCGGTCGTAGCCCGATGGTAAATGCATGTCTGCCCGACCGGCCGTAGCACGGTGGTAAATAAATATGTATGACTGCCCAACCGACCATAGCACAGTGGTAAATATGTAACTGCCCAACCGATCGTAGCACGATGGTAAATGCATATACACGAAGATGCATGTATTACTGTATTATGAACATTAACACCTTTATCTGAAGAAAATCATTGTTGGTTCCGAAGTTATTTTCTTTACTTCACCTTAGTAAGTAAAATACAAACATAGGAGAGTTCGGCACATCTACATGCATATAGTACCTAAAGAATTCATAAGACAAAAGAGGACATAAGAATCTAGTGGTTGACAATAAATTTTGGATCTCTCGTACCCTTTTCTTTCAAAGTCCCTTTAACACCTTAGAAATGAAATGTATTGTCAAATAGTGCAAATCATAATTAGGTAACAATACAGGAGTATTTCCTAGCCATAAATTCTCCTTAACCATTCGTTTACCAATCAATGTGAATTATACAGGACATGTTCTCCAAAAGGCAATTATCTCAAAAACGAAATTCTTCAAGCTTTAAATGACATAACTGTCATTGGTTTTGTTAACGTCACTTCTTGTCTTGACTCTCAAAATTTCCTTAGCTGAAATTTGACCAGCTTTGAGTAATATATTTGAACGCACTCCACTTGACATTACTATTTCATATTCACCAATTAAAAATTTCATCTCTTTTATTCAAGTAACAACATACTCTTCAATGTTAAGTTAATGCCTTTTAATGGGAAAACTCTTAATAGCTAGTTCAATAAATAATATAGATATCCTTAACTGCTAAGAATAGAATCACTTACGGAATAGCATTACGTTTACGCACTACTAGAAATCCGGTAAAAAGCGACCAAAGTTGGTCGCTTATAGGCCTAAAAGCGACCAAACATGCCTGGTCGCAATATTGCTGGTCCCTTTATTTTAGGGACCAAAGTTGGTCGCTAATTAATGACCAACTTTGGTCTCTAAGTGTCACGACCCGGATTTCCCACCATCGGGTGTCGTGATGGCGCCTACTATTGGAGCTAGGCAAGCCAAATATTTAAAACACCTTTCCTGCTTTCTTTCAAACAATATAATAAACGAGATAAAATTTAAGTGGAAGACTTTAAATCCAAAACAACAGAAAATCAAAAGTGTGGAAGTTTAATACACATCACTATCCAAGGTCTGGTGTCACTAGCTCACGGACTACTACAGAATACTACAAACAATGTCTGAAAGGAAATACATCATGTTTGTCTGATACAAGATGAACAAACGAAAAACATGGAAAGGGACTTCGGCCTGCGAACGCCAGCTAGGCTACCTCGAGAGTCCCTGGACTGAAGACAGCTCCCAGAAATCCTACTGCTGTGGTCCTTAAGCTGCTCCCTGATCTGTGCACAAAAATGCACAGAGTGTAGCATCAGCACAACCGACCCCATGTGCTGGTAAGTGCCTGGCCTAACCCCGGCGAAGTAGTGACGAGGCTAGACAGTACCTACCACAATTAACCTGTACAGATATATATACAACAAGTGCAAGAAAACAATAACAAGATAATACAAAGTAAAACTGGGAGGGGACATGCTATCGGGGAGTAACAGATAAAAATGAAATATCGGAAATAAGCAGAAGAGACTCTGGTTCCCATGATATATATATATATATATATATATATATATATATATATAGTGGACGGCGTGCCACACGATCCCATAATATCATATATAAGTGGACGGCGTGCCACACGATCCCATAATATCATATATAAGTGGACGGCGTGCCACACGATCCCATAATATCATATATAAGTGGACGGCGTGCCACACGATCCCATAATATCATATATAAGTGGACGGCGTGCCACACGATCCCATAATATCATATATAAGTGGACGGCGTGCCACACGATCCCATAATATCATATATAAGTGGACGGCGTGCCACACGATCCCATAATATCATATATAAGTGGACGGCGTGCCACACGATCCCATAATATAGTTCATAATATCTGACTTCATATAGTAGACCCCTTCAGGGGAGAATAACAACTCAATACCTTTAACCCGGCAAGGGAGTATTCACAACACATTCTCCTTTTTAAATCCATTCTTCCTCAAACTAACACATTCATGTTCGAGCTAACGCTCCAAAAGTACACCAATCGCAATTTTACCTCAACCGTTCATATTATGTGAAACTCATCAAATAAACAAGGAGCTTGTGTCACATTATTCGAATTAAAAGCAATCAAGACTCACGGTCATGCTAGACTCCGGTGCATAGATAACCGTCACCATGCCTATACACCGTACTCCACATTAGCAAGTAGCAAATATCATCCTAATCCTATTCCCTCAAGCCAAAGTTAGAACAAACACTTACCTCGAATGCTCCAAACTCAACTCACGCTTCTAGTATAGCTTTACCTCTTGATTCCACCACCAATCCGCTCGAATCTAGTCATAAGTTACTTAATCACATTAATAATTACTAAATGAATCATCCCCAATGCATGAAAATAGATTTTTCAAGGTTTTTCCCAAAAAGGTCAAAAATACCCCCGGACCCACGTGGTCGAAACTCGAGGTTCGGACCAAAACCCGGTTACCCATTCCCCCATGAATCCAAATATATGATTTGTTTTTAAATCGGACCCCAAATTGAGGTCCAACTTCTCAATTTGTAGAAAACCTAGGTTCTACCCAAAACACCCAATTTTCCCCATGAAAATCTTTGATTTGAAGTTGAAATTATGTTAAAAGATGTTAAGGAATAAAGAAATTAAGTTAGAAATCACTTACCAATCGTTTTGGAGAAAAAAAGTTGTTTGGAAAATCGCCTCTTAGGTTTTGGGTTTTTGAAAAGTGAAAAATGACTGAGAATTTCCGAACTTGTATACCTTTCTGAGGACCTGGCGCGGACCGCACAAAAATGTGTTGCGGCCGCGCCGAGTGGGAGAAAAGTGGGGCTTCTCTGAACCCTTCCAGCGCGTACCACACTGTTTTGGTGCGCGGCCGCGCTGGTTAACCTGAAACCCTAACCCTCAGACTCAGCCACGCGGACCGCACAAAAATGCATCATGGCCGCACGGCTCCAGCGCGGACCGCGCGGAAATGACCGCGGCCGCGCTGGTGTCTGCAACACCTGAACCTGCATTTTCTTAAGTCCAAGACCTCCCGGGCCCCATTCAAAACTCACCCGAGCCCTCGGGGCTCCAAACCAAACATGCACACAACCTTAAAAATATCTTACGGACTTACTCGTGCGATCAAATCGCCAAAATAACATCATATACATAGGATCAAGCCTCAAACACATGATTTTCTTTCTTCAACTTTCATAACTCAAATTCTCCATTTTTAGTCCGAAACACGTCATATGACGTCCGTTTTTAGCCAAACTTTACAGATAGTGCTTAACACATATTTAAGACTTGTACCGGGCGTCGGAACCAAAATACGAGCCCGATACCTATATTTTCTAACTCCTTTTCATTTCAAATTTTCATATCAAATTTCAGAAAAACAATTTCTTTCAAAAATTCATTTCTCGGGCTTGTGACCTCAGAATTTGATTCCGGGCACACGCCCAAGCCCCATATTTTTCTACGGACCCTCCGGGACCGTCGAATCACAGGTCCGGGTCCGTTTACCCAAAATGTTGACCGAAGTCAACATTATGCATATTAATACTAAAATTCATCAAATGTTTCACATAATTCACATATTCTAACATAAAAACTTTCCGGCTACGCGCCCGAACTGTGCACGCCAATCGAGGCAACTAAAAGCGAGGTTTTCAAGGCCTCGGGAGCACGGAACAAGGAAGAATTACGGTGATGACCCCTTGGGTCGTCACACTAAGGTAAAAGGACCAAATATTCCGGGTAAAGACTATAGCGACCAACTTTGGTCGCTTTATTATTTTAATAATATAATTTTGGCGACCAAAGTTGGTCTCTAAATGTAAAATACGTTATTTATTTATTTATTTATTAATAATCATAAAAAAGCGACCAACTTTGGTCTCTAATCCAAATATTATATTTTAAAATCTGGAAAATAGAGACCAAGATTGAAATAAGCGACCATAGTTGGTCGCTAACTTCAAGAATTTTTTTTTTAAAATTATAAGCGACCAACTTTGGTCGCTATATTTCCAGAAATTATTTTTTTTAAATAGCATAGCGACCAAAGTTGGTCGCTTTTGAGAAGTCTGGGTTAAATAGCGACCAAGGTTGGTCGCTATTGCCCAGAAAATTATTTTTTTTAAGGGAAAAACGACCAAAGTTGGTCGCTTTTCTTGGTATATTTTTGCCAGAAAATGCCTGTTTTGGCAGCTACACCACCTGCCAGCTTACCAAAAATCCTAAACATGCATTTTATGCCAACAACAATAAACAACAACAACAACAATAAAAAACAACAAAGTATAAAGTTCAATAGAACTAACACATTAAGCTAACAAAACTAAGTTAACGCTTATTACAAGCCCATTCGAAAACTGGTTCTATTGTCTAGTTCAAAGTATATAAAGTACTCAAGGAGTGTTCTTTCAGCATCCTCATCCGAAAGTTGGATTGCCTCGCCCGACTCATTAGGTGGCTGACTGCGTATGAATTCCCCCACATCAACTGTGAAGCGAACCTATAAGAAAAATTATATTGAATTAGTATTTCAAAATTTATATAAAAGTAAATCAAAATACTTAATGAAAAGTAAAAAACTTACATTTATAGTCGAGGCTCGACCCTCGACCCACCTTTCTAGATCAGTCTCTTTCTTCTTCTTTACAATACGAGTCTCATTGAATAACTCATCTTACTTCATTGGCATCATAAAGTTGTCTGGTAGCTTTGGTGATTATCCTCGTGGTACTATTACTCGGGATGAACTTAGATACAGAGAATAACTTGGATACAGGGTGTGTCTTTGATCAATTGTTGTTCTCATTAGCGACAATGATGATGAGAAGGCAATGGCATGTGTTTCAAACAGTGATGGTGTAGGTAAGAATTTAACATTTCCTAAGCAGATAAAAGAAGAGGTTATAGAGGAATTCTCTACTTCCTCTTGGAAAATGAAGTAGAGAATTCCTCTATAACCTTTTCTTTTATCAATTTAGGAAATGTTAAATTCCTACCTACACCATCACTGTTTGAAACACATGCCATTGCCTTCTCATCATCATTGTCGCTAATGAGAACAACAATTAAAGGCACACTATGCTAGGTACTGTGTCTAAGTTATTCTTGGTAGAAGTTGCATTGCATGTCTAATAAAGTCATCAACCCCTTCTACAAAATCCTCCCGCAATCCTAAATTTCAATTCATATCCACAAAAGTTCAATTCATATCCTAAAGGCTCAATTCATATCCTAAAAGTTCAATTCATACACAAAAATTTCAATTCATATCCTAAAGGTTCAACTCATATCCACAAAAGTTCAAGTCATATCCTAAAGGTTCAACTCATATCCACAAAAGTTCAAGTCATATCCTAAAATTTTAATTTATAAACTAAAATTCCAATGCATAAACCAAAAATTTCAATTCATATCCTAAAGGTTCAACGCATATCCACAAAAGTTCAAGTCATATCCTAAAATTTCAATTTATAAACTAAAATTCCAATACATAAACTAATATCCTAAAGGTTCAATTCATATCCTAAAGGTTCAACTCATATCCACAAAAGTTCAAGTCATATCCTAAAATTTCAATTTATAAACTAAAATTCCAATACATAAACAAATATCCTAAAGGTTCAATTCATATCCTAAAGGTTCAACTCATATCCACAAAAGTTCAAGTCATATCCTAAAATTTCAATTTATAAACTAAAATTCCAATACATAAACTAATATCCTAAAGGTTCAATTCATATCCTAAAGGTTCAACTCATATCCACAAAAGTTCAAGTCATATCCTAAAATTTCAATTTATAAACTAAAATTCCAATACATAAACTAAAAGTCCAATTCATATCCTAAAGATTCAATTCATATCCTAAAGGTTCAACTCATATCCACAAAAGTTCAAGTCATATCCTAAAATTCCAATTTATAAACTAAAATTCCAATACATAAACTAAAAGTCCAATTCATATCCTAAAGGTTCAATTCATATCCTAAAGGTTCAACTCATATCCACAAAAGTTCAAGTCATATCCTAAAATTCCAATTTATAAACTAAAATTCCAATACATAAACTAAAAGTCCAATTCATATCCTAAAGGTTCAATTCATATCCTAAAGGTTCAACTCATATCCACAAAAGTTCAAGTCATATCCTAAAATTCTAATACATAAACTAAAATTCCAATACATAAACTAAAAGTTCAATTCATATCCTAAATGTTCAATTCATATCCTAAAGGTTCAACTCATATCCACAAAAGTTCAAGTCATATCCTAAAATTTTAATTTATAAACTAAAATTCCAATACATAAACTAATATCCTAAAGGTTCAATTCATATCCTAAAGGTTCAACTCATATCCACAAAAGTTCAAGTCATATCCTAAAATTTCAATTTATAAACTAAAATTCCAATACATAAACTAAAAGTCCAATTCATATCCTAAAGGTTCAATTCATATCCTAAAGGTTCAACTCATATCCACAAAAGTTCAAGTCATATCCTAAAATTTCAATTTATAAACTAAAATTCCAATACATAAACTAAAAGTCCAATTCATATCCTAAAGGTTCAACTCATATCCACAAAAGTTCAAGTCATATCCTAAAATTTTAATTTATAAACTAAAATTCCAATACATAAACTAATATCCTAAAGGTTCAATTTATATCCTAAAGGTTCAACTCATATCCACAAAAGTTCAAGTCATATCCTAAAATTTCAATTTATAAACTAAAATTCCAATACATAAACTAAAAGTTCAATTCATATCCTAAAGATTCAATTCATATCCTAAAGGTTCAACTCATATCCACAAAAGTTCAAGTCATATCCTAAAATTCCAATTTATAAACTAAAATTCCAATATATAAACTAAAAGTCCAATTCATATCCTAAAGGTTCAATTCATATCCTAAAGGTTCAACTCATATCCACAAAAATTCAAGTCATATCCTAAAATTTTAATTTATAAACTAAAATTCCAATACATAAACTAATATCCTAAATGTTCAATTCATATCCTAAAGGTTCAACTCATATCCACAAAAGTTCAAGTCATATCCTAAAATTTCAATTTATAAACTAAAATTCCAACACATAAACTAATATCCTAAAGGTTCAACTCATATCCACAAAAGTTCAAGCCATATCCTAAAATTTTAATTTATAAATTAAAATTCCAATATATAAACTAAAAGTCCAATTCATATCCTAAAGGTTCAATTCATATCCTAAAGGTTCAACTCATATCCACAAAAATTCAAGTCATATCCTAAAATTTCAATACATAAACTAAAAGTCCAATTCATATCCTAAATATTCAATTCATATCCTAAAGGTTCAACTCATATCCACAAAAGTTCAAGTCATATCCTAAAATTTTAATTTATAAACTAAAATTCCAATACATAAACTAATATCCTAAAGGTTCAATTCATATCCTAAAGGTTCAACTCATATCCACAAAAGTTCAAGTCATATCCTAAAATTTTAATTTATAAACTAAAATTCCAATATATAAACTAAAAGTCCAATTCATATCCTAAAGGTTCAATTCATATCCTAAAGGTTCAACTCATATCCACAAAAGTTCAAGTCATATCCTAAAATTTCAATTTATAAACTAAAATTCCAATACATAAACTAAAAGTCCAATTCATATCCTAAATGTTCAATTCATATCCTAAAGGTTCAACTCATATCCACAAAAGTTCAAGTCATATCCTAAAATTTCAATTTATAAACTAAAAGTCCAATTCATATCCTAAATATTCAATTCATATCCTAAAGGTTCAACTCATATCCACAAAAGTTCAAGTCATATCCTAAAATTTTAATTTATAAACTAAAATTCCAATACATAAACTAATATCCTAAAGGTTCAATTCATATCCTAAAGGTTCAACTCATATCCACAAAAGTTCAAGTCATATCCTAAAATTTTAATTTATAAACTAAAATTCCAATATATAACCTAAAAGTCCAATTCATATCCTAAAGGTTCAACTAATATCTTAAAGGTTCAACTCATATCCACAAAAGTTCAAGTCATATCCTAAAATTTCAATTTATAAACTAAAATTCCAATACATAAACTAAAAGTCCAATTCATATCCTAAAGATTCAATTCATATCCTAAAGGTTCAACTCATATCCACAAAAGTTCAAGTCATATCCTTTAAGTTATATTTATTTATATTTTATAATTTTTTTAAAATAATATTATAATTATTATAATTATATAAGTGGGTCCCCCTGTAGCGACCAACGTTGGTCGCTAATCTCAGTATACCTTTGACCAAGCAATTCTGACCAGTCCGGTCAACATTTTGACAAAATTAGCGACCAACATTGGTCGCTAATGTATATCAAATAATTATTTTATTATTTTCGCCAATTTAGCGACCAACTTTGGTCGCTTTTCTTGACAGACCAACTTTGGTCGCTAAAGTTTGGTCGCTTTTTTCCAGAATTCTAGTAGTGACGTATCGTTACTTGAATCATGCCAAAAGAAGGAAGGATTAGCCTTAACATACCTGGAGTAGGAGAAAATCCATGTGATATTCTTGAGAAGGTTTATACCGTATTCCCTTAAAATTGCAAAAGATTTTTCTTTTCTACAATAATTTTTAATTGAGCTCCTTCACCGGATATGTCTGCTATGGAAATTGAGGCTTTGAATGAACCCTTCTACTTCTAACTCAATCATTAACTTTCTTGACGAAAGAATATTTCTGTAGCCATAATCCTCAATCCAGCGTTTGACTTGTTAAACATTTAACTGAACTAGATGATCTTACATGATTCTCATGCTCGATAAAATCCTTGAGAGTGCACTTATTCCCTTATTACAGCACTTGCAAATTTATGACCTTGCTGTATATTACAACAATAACAATTCAGTATAATCTTACTTAGTGGGGTCTGGAGAGGGTAGTGTGTATGCAGACCTTGCTGTATATTAATTTATCAAAATCCATGTGCTATAGAATTTTACGGGAAAAAGGGACATATAAGTTCCTTTCGTATGAAAGTATCATTCATCTCTTCAAAGATTCTTAAAAAAAGACTATGTAAATAATGATACATATATGTCGGTGCACCACCTAAATTTTTGTATTTATATCACAATGTTGTATAGCAAATTGTCATGTCCACTAAATGTACTAAAATATAAAATGGCTTTGGTAACTACATAATGTTGGGTAAGTCTGCAAGGTGTCATATTTTGCAAGAGTAATCTCACTCAAATCTCAGTAACTCAATGACTATCAAAAAGGAATAGATACGTGGTAGAGGTTTTAAATGTGCCACCTTTCCAAAAGATTCTAAAAGTCACATAATTGGGTTTTGTGCCCTTCCACTTTTGTTGCCACGTTTTGGAGGGTTTAATCTTATCTCAACTTATTAATTAATTAGATAATAACCCGTTGCTTGATAATTAATCAATTATTCATGTAATTAAAAATTATTTTAAATTACTTAAAATTCTACTTATCTTAATATACTTTATACATCATGTTATCATGGTCATAAAACATCTTGTATGATACTAGTCCATAAATGTCGGGTATTATAACTCGGACCATATTTTATCCCAAAATAACAAACTTCGGTGATACTCAATTTCTTCAATTCGTTAACCCTCTGGCCTTTATAACACTTACTTGTCACTTGTTACAAATAGCATAAATGCTTATGATCTCAAAATAATCTCATTCCCGAGTCTACATCGATTAACTTATGACGAAACTTTAACGTACTAAATGCGGGATGTAACACGTTAAACTATTAATCCGATACCAATAAGCCATTAAGCTTCGGTTCGATTTTCGGTTTCGGTTCGATTTTGAACACACATAGTGAATAGTAAAACATAAAGGGAGATTTTCCTTTTCAAGTAAGGTTGTATTGTGGGCCGCGTCCGGGCCTAAATGGGCCGGGCCAAATGGTCTCGGGCCATGGCGGGCCGGGCTTTGGCGGTCCTGGGCCAAACGGTCCCGATCTTCACGGTCCCAATGGGTGGAACCGGCCCACGGTGGTCCTAAGCCCACATGGTCCCGGGCTAAATGGGCCGGGCCCACGGGCTTAAACGGGCCTAACAGGCTTTTTCGTTTCCAGACTATTTTTTTTATTTTCTTTTATCTAAGGCAATTTCTTGTAAACTATATATGTATATACTAATATAAATTGCCTATATATATAAATATATATAGTATGTATATATAAGGGTGTATTGTGTGTATATATAATTATATATTGCCTTATATAATATATAGCTTATATATATTTCCTTATATATATGTATATATATATATAGTTTATATGTATTAGATATATATATGTAGTTTATATGTATTAGATATATAATATATATACTATATCAAATTTAAACACAAAATAAATTGCAAAGAAATATTCAAGGGAATGTCTTATAATTTTTATTATTACGACATTAACAAAGAATGACAATATCTTTCTTAGTCTTCCTCCCCCCAATGGAATGAGCACAACAAGGTACTAATACCACCATTAAAAGGAAAAAAACTAAGGAAGATGTGCCAAAATACAAGTTACATATTAGTCTATGTATTATCTCTAACAAATTTCATAAATCCTTCAAGGTCCGGAGGAATTTCCGTTGGTGGTGGTGGAAAAGAAGCTTGTTCATCACCGCTTCCGGGCGAAGTAGCATCCTGCGCAAGTTCCGCTAGCATTTCTTCATAAGCTTCATCTATCTCCGGTTGTGATTCTGCAAGTCCAAAATTTCTTCTTTCCTAACGGATCCAATCTCTGAAGAGTACTGATTTTTCCAAGCTCTCTCTCATAGACGCTCTATGATCACCGATTTGAAGTCTCGCTTGATTGAAAGCGCTCTCCGATGCCATTGTTGAAGCTTGAACACTTAAAATATCTCGAGTCATCCTTGAAAGAACCGGATAGTATTTTTGTTTGTCCTTCCACCATTCCAAAACATCGAAGGAGCCGTCGGGATTCTCTGATTCAAGTCCCTGCGACAAATAAACTTGAAGCTCATTTAGTTGTGAACTATCACCAAAATTATCACCTAGAGAACCCCTGAACTCCGTCCAAGAACTAAAGGTTTTTAGGTCCGCAGTTCTTTTAGATGATTGCGAACTAGACGAAGTAGGAGTTGGAACATTTGGTCTAGCATGATCTAAGGCAAGTTGATAAACATTATAAATTGTTTGAGCATTTATTTTAATTGAGGCTTTTGCATCTCCATGTGTAGCAAATTCCTCAGCTGAAAGTGATAAAGCGTTATAAATTTTTGAATACCAAAAGTGAGGACCTCCTAATTTCATTGTAGGATTTAATAATGCAACAACACCAAAATTAGGGGGGATAGGGAAAAAATATTTTTTAAACTTAGCTTTCATATAATTAATAGCTTCTTGATAAATTACTCCACCCTCTAAAAATTGAGTAAATAAATCTACAAGTGATGCGATATAAACTAAACGGTTAGAAATAGTAGGATAATATTTGCCAGATAATTCATTTGTAGCAACATAAAATTGTTCTAAAAAGTCTACAAGCATTTTAACATTACTCCAATATTGATTTGTAAGGTGCTCATCATCATCATCATCACCATCACCTACACGAGCATTATACGTTGCGCTTATTGGGTTCCTATATTCATATGCAACAACTAAACTTTCATACATGTAATTCCATCTAGTCGGACAAGGTTTAGGAACCTTTCTTTCTCTAAGGCCAAATTCATCACATTTTTTAAAATAGTCTCTAAGTCTACTTCTACGGTTTGAATAAAAAAGCCAATTAAGAGCCATTTTAACCTTTTCAATTTCTACATTTAAAACTTTCATACCAGCACCGACGATTAAATGGTAAATATGACAAATACATCTAACATGAAAAATATTACTAAATGCAGGATTTAGTGTAGTTGTAAGCAAGCCTATAGCGTTATTGTTACTAGAAGCATTATCCATTGAAACCGACATAATTTTATCTCTAATGCAAAAATATCTACAAATATCTGCAACTGTGTTAGCAATAAACTTACCTGTGTGGCGTGAATTAATTATTCTATAAGCAATAATGCGCTTTTGCATTATCCACTCCTCATCTATCCAATGACTTGTAACAGTTAGATAATCACAGTCATTACCACTGTGAGCACGTGATTTTTGCCTCATACGAATTACTCCAAAAGAATTCCCAAAATTAGGTCTTTTCTTTAATTATGTGTTATTTTTAGGAATTATTGTGTGATTTCCCTGATTGTTCGCATATATTTGTGTGCATGTTTAATTTTATTAATGCATTAAAAATACAAAAATATAGCATTTTCTTTTAATATTTGATTTTTACTTTTTTTGGAATTAATTAATAATTAGATGTTTTACAAAAATGAAAATTCAAAAAATAATAACATATTTTTTGTAATTTTAGTCAAATTGTTGTGATTTTCTTTTAATTTGACATTTAATTATTTGTGATAATTATTAGTTGGAGTTAATTAGTATTTTTAAGTTAATTTGGTGTTTTTATAATTTAATTTAGGATTTTGGTTTTAACTTTTCAGAATTGGGCCAAATTTAAGTTGATTTAAGAAACCCAAAACCAAAACCCAACCAAACCTAGCCAAAAACCAGCCCAGACCCGTCCCAATCTGGTCCGCCCTTACCAGAACCAAACGACGTCGTTTGGACACGCTTTGATCAGGGCCATCAATTTTATTTGATCGAACGGCCCAAAGCTTTGCCCATCACCCGTATCTGACCCATTTCATCTAAGACCGATCCGGTCTTCAGCTCACTCAAACGACGTCGCTTTATTTAATCAGATAATCCAAGCCGTTGATCTCGTTTGATCGAACGGCCTGGATCCAATTCCACCCCAGTATATATACATCCAAACAAACCCCGCCCCCTCAGAACCCCCCCCCCATCTCGTCTATCGTCTCCCTCACCCCAAACCCTAGAGACCAGCCGCCACCATTCCCCACCGCCTTCCGGTGGCGGCGCCGGCTCCGTTCCCCTCAAAAATCACACCCCAGAACCACCCCAACTCCCTCTTTCCAAATCCATGACTCGTTTCCCTCGAATCTTGCCCGAACCTCTCAATTTTAGATCTAAGGTTCAAATCCCAAAACCTCCGAACCCTAGCCGACTCCAATCCCTCCCAAATTAACACCACACAATCTCCTTGACCCCCTCATACCTAATCCATCACCAGTTTCCCTCGAATACCCTTGAAGCTCCTCGAATCTGGATTGGAAAGAAAAAAAACGAACCCAAAAAATCCAAATCGTTAGATGCTTGAAGATTTGAGATCGAAATCGACCTTAGTTGTGTGTTCTCAGTCGAGAACACTCGATTAAGGTCTATTCCGGCCACAATTCGAAGAAAATCAAAGGCCTAATTAGAGACAGTATTCAGATATTTGGAGGTAGATTTCCTGGTTTTAATTTTTTCTCTTTTTCTTATTATTATCTTCTTCTACTCCTTTCTATTATTAGATTATTTATTTGGTCAGTATTGTTCTATGTTTTTAGTTAATAGATTGTTTATTGATTTTGTTTGGTGTTGTTTTGTTTCTCAGTAGTTTAAACTCACAGTAGTTCTTGAATTGATTCATGTTAATTTTATTGAAATTATTTCATTTTAAGAACTATTAGGCAGTCTGCTGGGAAAGTTTGTTTGTATAAAGATTGAATAACCTAAAACAATATGAATTGAGTTCAGCCTGGCCCATGAATTTCAAGTTTAAAAACAGAAACTTTAAGATAATAGTGGGAATTATTTAAGTGTTCACCTACTTAAGAAGTTTCTAGTGGATAGTAGGGTAGTATTTGCACTAATGGATTAAATAATTAAGTGGATAATTGAGTGGAGGATTAAAAAAATGAAAAGTTAAATTGGTAGTGGAAAATGCACTACTTGAATGCCCATTTAAGGGAGTTGAAATTCAGGAGAGGAAGAGGGTCTAGTACTTGGAAAATAGAGAAATATACACTGAGAGAGATTGGAAGAAGGACATTCGGAGAGAGATATAGGAGGGAGATACACAGAAACAGATACAGAAAGAAAAAAAATAATCCAAAAAACGATTGCAGAATTTCAGAAAAATACACTGTTTCATTGAGTTATTTGGTATTTTCTGAAGTTTTCCTCTAATATGGAAGCAATTTCTGGTTAGCTGATAATAAAAAGGGTTTAAGTCGAGTCTGGTTTGGGGTCTGCTGATCCGCTAAGGCTGAAATTAGGGTCTGACTATCGTATCACATCCCTTGGGTTCAAAATTAGTCTGCTGGTTCATTTTCTGGTGTTGAATACTACTGCTGCTGTTGGTTACTGCTGATACCTCATTTTTTTGCTTCCTTCTTTCATTTCCAGGTACACATTCAAAATTCTGATGTAATTATGAGGTTGAACATGGAATAAATTGCACACTTGCTTGGTTCTGAGAACTGCTGCTGGCTGTTGGATTTAAATAGATGTTAGAATTGTTAAGCATAGTTGAGTAGTGATTTGTTGTATACAAACGGAGGATTTATTTTTATTCATGGACTGTTAGCTGATTCAAGGTCTTCTAATGCGAATTTTGTAGTCATTAGGTGATAATTGGATCTGATTTAAACTTCCAGTTGATATTATTGAATGTTGATTGAAGCTACTGAATTCAAAGTAGAAGTTTAACTACAAATTGAAAATTGATTTGAGCCCAGTCATGATTTAATGTTGAGGTCAGCTCAGATGTGATAATAGTTTAACTGGACAAGGTTGGTAATATGGCTGTCCACTGTTTTAACATATACATGAGAATAAGTGTTCTGGACTTAGTTAATGTCTGTATTTGAATTGTTATCGTTGAATTAACGTTAGGATTTGTGAGTATTCAGATTCATGGAATTGGTTCATTGAGTTTAGTAGTTTGCTTTAGTTAATAACCTCCCTTAATTTGATCAACACCTTCAAATAAATACCTTCAGTTATTTGCATGCCTGAGTATGAAGCTACAATCAAAACAATCAATACTAGCTTGAATTAAGTGAATAAACTTGAGACAACTCAGGAGTAATTGCTCAATTCGAATTGTTGTGTCTAGGCTTTTGACTCATTATAGTTTTCAGTCCTTGAATGAGCAGCCCAGGCCCATCTCTGATGGCCGTGTATATTTGGGTCCAGGCTGAAATCAGCGCATATCCCATCATTGGCGTGAGCATGAGCGTAACACTCTCTTCGTTGGGCTTGTCTTAGAGCCCGATGGCTTTGGTGCAGATTTATTATGTGGTTGGCCTTAGTCCAACAACAAATTAATTAGGACCTTTCTTTTATCTGTAGAGACAATAAAGGTAGAAAATCATAGTCTCTTTAGGATTGGCCTTTAAATAAAAATGAGATGAGCCTCACCGAATAAAAATGCAAAATTGCGGGGCCCTCAATAAATATTTGTTTAAAATACTTAGATTTAGGGACGGGCCGTTTAGCGAATTTCACGGCCCTCCCCAAAGATAATAACGCGTTAGACTCTTTAGGCGCGATTTTAATAAAATTACATTCTTAAATTCGGGTGTGCATTTCATGCGACCCAAATCCAAATCCTAAAATGTTATATAAAAATGTGTCAAGGATCCGGGTGCATTTCAAGTGACGTGATCCGAAAACACGTTTGTTAAACAACGTTCACTTTCTTAAATTTTTTAATTAAAGCGGTAAATGATCTTTAAAATTGGCACATAAGTTCAACATGTATTAAAATCAGATAAAAGCTAAACACGACAGTTGAGCGACCGTGCTAGAACCACGGAACCCAGGAATGCCTAACACCTTCTCCCGGGTTAACAGAATTTCTTACTCGGATTTCTGGTTCGCGGACTGTTAACAGAGTTATATGTTCCTCGGTTCGGGATTCAACCGGTGACTTGGGACACCATTAATCTCCCAAGTGGCGACTCTGAACAAATAATAATAAATCTCATTTCGATTGTCCTTTAAGTGGAACAACTCCTTTATGCCCTTGCGGGTGTAGGTAAAAAGGAGGTGTGACAGCTCTGGCGACTCTGCTGGGGACCGAACCCAGAATCTCTGGTTCAGGGTTCAGAATTCGAGCTTAGATGAATTGTTATAGTTGGCTTTATTTATTATCTGATTTTGTTACATGTTTGGGCCTAATGTGCTAAGTGTTGCTTTTACCACTTTGATATTCTGTGAACTATATATGAATTGCTACGAAACCCTTCTTCTTTCTGAGTCTTCTAAATCATGGAGGAGTGTGCACTTCGTGTGACTTCTTTTCTGTCTAGAGTCTTATCCAATTTTAGAACGAGGTTCAGATAAGTTGCAAAGCCGGTGAAGCTTCTGTATTCCTGATACACTGCCCTCCCCTCGGCTCGAGTTGTCCGCTCGGGTAAGCCAGGTCTAGAACAAATACCCAGGTTCTGAATCTAGAATAACTCAACTTCATGCCGGATCCCTAGTAGGAACGCTTATTTGCATCATGTGCATTTGACTTAGGGGACTCAACACAGGGGTTGGGTCCATCTAGGACAAGCAACCTGAAATGAAAGACCATCCTGATGCATCCTACTTGTTTTCTGTGCATTTATTTGTTCGGACTCGCATACTGACCGGCTTTTGAATCTCGGGAATATCAGAAATTTGAGAAAAAGAAAAAGGAGAGAGAGGAAATAGCAGTGTAGAGAGTTAATTACCTATTTTTGGAATAAAACCAATGCCCAAATACTGTCGAAACTCTGCCGAAATTTTGAGAAAATAAAAAGAAAATATTTTATGTTTTTAAAATTGTTTGTTTTACTCAAAAAGCAAAAATGCGTGAAAAAGAGTCTTTTATTTTAGTTTGTCTTGTTTTAAAAAATGGAGAAGAAAAATAGTTTGTTTGTTTGTTATAAAAGGAATAAAGGAAAAAGAATCTTGTTTTCAAAAATAGCTAGTTTCTCTGCCCGAACTACGCAGGTTTGATTCTCACTGGATGTGAGATACGTAGGCAACCCTCATTGGGTCTAACCTCCCCTTTTGCAAAAATAGCAAAAAATGTCAAATTTTAATTTTCGTCATAAATAAGTCGGGTGATGCCGTTTTTATCAAAAATAGCCGAATGTCCCCAAAAGGGACGCCGGAAGGCCGATTTTGCATAAGTAACCACCTTTGGTCAGTTTTAAGATTTCGATCGGTTAATCCACACAACCTTAAAATCTTCGTCTCCGGAGTGCTGAAAGGCCGTGTTTGAAAAACCGGGTCTTTCATTTTAGTTTGGAAATAGTAGTTTTGTTTTGAATCAAATAAAATTACCTTTTTCTTAATCACCTTAATAAATGTGCAGGATGAGCACAAATGCAAATGAATCTTTCACCATACTTAATGAGGTCCCCCTCCAGCTCCACATGTGGTGGAATGATCTGGGAAAAGGGAACAAAGAAATAGTGGCTAGAATCCTGGGAGGTCTTGTCGGTCTACTAAATGTCAAGCCAAAGTCGGATGTCATCGAGGCCTTAATACCATTTTGGGACCCGACCCGCAATGTGTTTCGCTTTGGGGGTTTTGAGCTTACACCCACGCTGGAGGAAGTCGCGGGTTATGCGGGTCTGAATGGAAATCTGAGGGGTCAATATTTGCTGTCACCAAGACCGGTATCTCCGCACAAATTTTTGGATTTGCTAAACATCAGCCGGAGTGTTCAGAATGATGATTTGTCGGGAGGATGTTGCACTCTTCAGTTCCTATATCAGCGTTATGGTAATCCTCGGGGTTTCGAAGAACCAAATATGGGACTAACCCATGCTGGGAACAGAAGTAAATGGGAAGCAAGACGAACCTTGGCATTCATAACGACATTCTTGGGAATCGTGATTTGTCCACAAGTAGATAAGAAAATAGAGACAGGTCTCGTGGGGATGGTTGATGTTGCAATTAAAAGGGCAGATAGCACTATAGTTCCCCTGATTTTGTCAGAAATTTACCGAGCACTGACTGTTTGTAGGGAGGGAGGACATTTTTTCCAAGGTTGCAATTTATTACTTCAATTGTGGATGCGAGAACATCTGTGCCACCGGGCGGGGTACATGAACTATGGGCTGACTTGGTTAAGCTGTATCGAAGAATTTGAAAAGCGGGTAAGGGGTATTGCATTTCTTGAGGGTACCGAAGCTTGGCTCATACGACTGAGGTCATTGACTGTCGATCAAATTGAATGGGCATTTGGGTGGTTGCCTGTTACCGAGGTGATATATATGTCAGCTGGAGAGTGTCATATTCTTTTAATAGGTGTTCGGAGTATCCAACCGTATGCTCCCCATCGGGTACTACGCCAACTGGGAAGGTTTCAAGTCATCCCCAAAGATGAAAACTTGAGCAAGCACGTCATTGAGTTAAGTCCGAGAGCCACATTCCCGGAAGACAAAATTCGCAAATTGTGGAATGAATGTCGGTTCCTCGAGCCTAAGACTATGGTCCGAGATCTGGCTAAAGGTGAGGTGGACCCGAAGTATAATGCGTGGTTTGGGAAAAGGTTCCAGATTCTCTAAAGGCCCGCCGAAAGAGCCCATGTCCAACAGTTTACTAATGATTCACAAGAGCAATGGGGTTGATTAGCAAAAGAAGAGAGTTACAGGGCAGAAATAGGCAAGCTGAAGCAACAGATTAAAGACCTGGAATTTGAAAATAGTCTGCAAGTTGATGCCGATCAGGGAGAAAAGAACAAATTGGCCCAAGAAAATGAGGTGCTGAAAGCCCAAATCCGACAAATGAGGATAGATGCTGACAACCAACAAAGGAGTCGGTCGGATGAGCGGTTAATAAAAGGGTTGAAAAAGGAAATCAGTGAGTGCCGGGATGATTTGAAGAAATCTGAGGGTACCATAGCACAACTCCAGGCACAATGGGCAAAAAGAACAAAAGAGCGCACATAGTACTTACAACAGGCGAGGAAGGATTATGAAAAGACCATTGCCAGTCTAAAAAGGAAGGTGACCACCCTAGAGAGCGAGGCGGCTAAACAAGCCAAGGCTTTTGAAACCGAAAGTGAACACTGCTATGATCTAATGGCCTTGATGGAAGATGAAATACAACAGTTACAGAAACAATATCTGCATGATTCTCGGGTTTTGAAGGCTATAGGGGATCAGATAGAATGCCTACTCCTAGAGAAAGACCGAACCAGGGACAAGATTTTGACTATTGCTCATGCTATAACCAGGAAATGTCGGGTGTGTGAAAACATGACCCGCACTACTTTCTTCTCGGCAGTGATGATATTTGTGAAGCAAATCATGTATGAATTGGAACAGCTGGAAAGGGGCCTTACACCTAAGCCCGCGGCAAGGCCGAATGATGCCCCGCAGGCTCCAAAATTTAAAACTTTAATGTATTCGTAGTTCGAGTCTGCATTTTCTTTTTTCCTTAGAGTCTGTTGTCTGTTAGAGTCTGTTTTTCTTTTCGCATCAGAGTCTGTCAGAAATTCTTGAGTTTGTACTTGGTTTGGTTTTGAGTCTGTTATTTTCCTTTCCGAAAGCGTCTAGTTTGTAATATAATGTTTATTAATGAAAAAATCGAAAATTTCCAAAAATTATCTCTTTGCTTTTCGCACTTATTTTGATAGAACTACGCATGGTCTGATTCATGCGGGGACATGATACGTAGGCAATCTCTATAGGATTCGACCACCACTAAAAAGAAAAAGGGGAAATAAAGAAGGATAGAATAAAAGAAGCTTAAAAGAAGGGGCACAATTATGAGAGGCCGGGATGACGCACGCAACCGAAGCAAATGCATGATAGAAAATGGTTAATTGCCTAGGTGCATTGCATCCCAACGTGTAATTACATATGTGTTAAACTCTAAGAACTAACAAGTTTGTTCATTTCCAGAGAGTTCAAGCAGTTTGTTTATTTAGAGGATACTGACACATTATCATTACCAAACCAGATCAAAGGGACCAATACCAGAAATCATGTCTATCCCGGAGGTCGACACTAGTGTTGAGGTAGAGGAGTTGGACGTCAATAAAATGAAAGAGGAGATGTTCAAGCTTAAGCAACTGATGGACGAAATGTACCAGGCCTGGTCCCAAGGGCAATCACCACTGTCTTACCCAGCCAACCCGGCTTTTACCCCACCATTATCTCAATCTCAGGATCATCCCGCCACCAATCCAGGTTTTTCCATTTTTCAACACTACCATGATACTACTTCTCATATGCTGCAAGCACCAAAATCGATTCCATGCCCTCCTCCGCCAGTCACCCCTGTCTTTGTGACATCTCCACCAGCTGCACTCCATAGATCCCTGAGTGAACCCGTGTTCCAAGCTCAGGACAACCAGTATTATCCCTCGGAACCCACCTTCAAAGCTCCCGAAACCTACCCCTATGATCCACGTTCTGATCTCCCGAGAGAAGCTGAGAGACCAGCCAAAAATCCCGAACATGAGGAGATATTCAGAAAAATGAAAAGCATAGAACAATCCTTCAGGGATATGAGAGGGATAGGAGGTCAGGTAAGCGTGGCTTACAAAGACCTGTGTTTATTCCCAAATGTACAAATACCGGCAGGGTTCAAAATGCCCAAATTCGACTTGTACAACGGACACGGTGATCCGGTGGCTCATTTGGGAGGTTTTTGCAGTAAGATGAGGGGAGCCGGAGGAAAGGATGAATTGCTAATGGATTACTTCAGTCAGAGTGTGAGCGGAGCAGCATTGGAGTGGTACACCCGCCAAGATCACGGAAGATGGTACACATGGGATGATCTGGCACAAGCATTTGCTTGTCACTTTCAGTATAATCTTGAGATCATTCCAAACCGACTATCTTTGACTAAACTAGAGAAGAAGCACAGTGAAAGCTTTAGAGAATATGGTTTCCGGTGGAGGGAGCAAGCAGCAAGGGTAGATCCCCCAATGAAAGAGAGCGAGATGGTTGATTACTTTTTACAGGCTTTGGAGCCAACTTACTTTGGTCATTTGGTGTCCGCAATTGGCAAGTCTTTTAATGAGGTTGTAAAAATGGGAGGCATGGTCGAGGAGGGGCTTAAGTCCAACAAAATCATGAGTTATTCAGCGATCAAGGCAACCACTCAGGCCATTCAAAGCGGCACTGGGGGTGTACTTGGGAAGAAGAAGAAAGAAAATGTCACGACTGTTGAATCCGGTGCCTGGTTCGGATCTAGAGGCCCGTCACCCTACTATAGCCAACCACGACCCTACCACCAAAATTACCCCCACACTCCATATAGCCCTCCACAACATTACTACCCACCACCAGATCCCCATTTTTCCGTCCATCATGCACAAACCTATACCCAAACTTCGGCACACACACAATGGCGGGCGCCGGCTCCACCAAATCCATACCCAACTCCACAAAATACATATCCACCCCCAAGAGCCTACAGAAATCCCCCCGGAACGGGTTTCCGACCAAACCAAGCCTTCAAGAATGAAAGGTTACAGAAGCAAAAGACTTTCACTCCACTGGGGGAATCATATACCAGTCTTTTCCACATGTTGAGGCAGTTGGGCATGCTGAATCCAATTGAGCCTAAAATGCTAAATCCTCCTCCTAGAAATCTTGACCAATCGGTGAGTTATGAGTACTGTTCAGGAGCCTCAGGGCATGATACAGATAAATGTTGGAAACTGAAAACAGTTGTGCAAGAGCTCATTGATACTCATCGGATCGAGGTTCAGGCCCTAGAAGCACCAAATATCAATCAGAATCCACTGCCAGCTCACCATGAGACCCATATGATTGAGTTGATACACAAAGGAGAGGATCCCAAGAAGCCCTCACAGACGGTAATGATGGTCTGTTCCAGTGAAACTAGCTCAAAGGAAAAGGTAACTAATGCGAAATCAATGGTCCAGTTGAAAGGGGTAGACAATAAGCCAGCTGTGGTAGCCGAGAAAGGGTCGTCGAGCATTGTTGCAGTGAAACTCGAGAAAGCTAAAGTGGTGGTACCAGGGGTTGCAAGTGAACTTGTTGTGGTCGTGAAGGGGGCTCGCACAGAGCCTGTTATTATAAAACCAGTAACTCAGCTTCCAGTGATCAATAGCAAAGCTGTTCCTTGGAATTATGAACGGGTGACGTTGATTTACAAAGGAAAAGAGATCAAGGAAGAAGTTTGTGAAGCACAAGGTTTGACTCGCTCAGGAAGTTGTTTTACTCCCGAGGAGTTAAGAAGATATAAGGATGATCCAACGCCGGTGAAGAAGGCTATAACTAAAGAAGAGGCAGAGGAATTTTTGAGGAAAATGAAAGTGCATGACTATTCTGTTGAAGAGCAGTTGAGGAAAACGCCCGCTCAGATCTCATTTCTCTCATTGCTAATCCATTCAGATGAGCACCGCTGATCATTGATGAAAATCCTGAATAAGGCCCATGTTCCCGACAAGATATCGGTAAACCATCTGGAAAAGATAGCCAACAAGATTTTTGAAGTAAACAGAGTCACTTTTTCCGATGATGAATTGCCCATAGAGGGTACTGAGCATAACAAAGCCTTTTACCTGATAGTAAAATGCGAGGATTCCGTGGTTACTCGAGTATTGGTTGACAATGGCTCAAGTGCGAACATCTGTCCACTTTCCACTCTAAGCAAGCTGAAAGTAGAAGATGAGAGGATCCATAAGAACAGTATCTGTGTGCGAGAATTTGACGGCGGAGGCAAAGACTTAGTCGGGGACATAATGTTGGAGCTGACTATAGGTCCAGTAGAATTCACAATGGAATTCCAAGTGCTGGATATAGCTGTTTCCTACAATTTGCTATTATGACGACCATGGATCCACACCGCTAAAGCAGTACCATCAACACTCCATCAGATGGTCAAGTTCGAATGGGAAAGACATGAAATAGTTGTGCACGGCGAAGATAATTTGTGCGCTCACAGCAACACCATTGTGCCATTCATTGAGGTGGAAGATGACAAGGGACCATGGGTGTACCAAGTTTCTGACACAATGTCAGTCGAGAAAGTTCCAGAGGGGAAGTGTATCCCAAATCCAAAGATAACCGCCGCATCAGTCATGGTAGCGTATGAAATGCTGAAGAATGGTTTTGTACCAGGAAAGGGTTTGGGGGTCAGATCTGCAAGGCATCATACAGCCCGTGTCTCTTTCTGAAAACTTAGGAACATTTGGTCTGGGATTCAAGCCTACATCCGCAGACATAAAAAGAGCCAGGAAATTGATACAGAGGACATGGGTTCTTCCAAAGCTGGTCCCACGTCTTTCCAGATCATTTGTCAAGTCCGGTACGAGGAGTCGCCCAGTGACAACAATTCCTAGTTCTGTGATTGATCCAGACAAGGAGTTAATGGAAAGATTTGAGAAATTGTTCGACAGTGTGAACATGGTGGAAATTGTAGAAGGTTCTAGCAACGCGGAAGTGCAATTTATCGGGCCAACAACAAAGCTTAATAATTGGAAGACTACTCCTCTCCCTACTCGGAAGGAGTCTTGGTAGTTTGCTTTGATATTCCTTTAAGTTTGTACGGATTATTCCAGGGTTGTAATTCATATTTCATTTTTTTAGTCTGTTTGAGTATGCAAACCTTGTTATCTTTTATCATTCAATAAAATACAATTTCCCTTTCTTCATCATTCCTGATGGTTTTCCTTTTTGTTTTGCTTTCTTTTCTATACAGTTCTTTTTACGCTGGTTCTAATAACGTGGTATGCATAAGGAATCCTCAGCCCAGTCTTAAAAATCAATCTGATTCCGAAATGTTAGTTCAAGAAGTAGATTGTGATTACGAATCAGAATACGATGATGAGGATAAAGCCTTCGAAGAAATTAGTAAGGAGTTAATTCACTTCGAAGAAAAACCCAAACCCAACCTGAATGACACAAAAGCCGTCAATTTAGGGGACACAGACAATGTCCGAGAGACTAAAATAAGTGTCCACCTCGAGCCAAAAAGTCGGGAGGAGTTAATCAAAGCACTCATCGAGTACAAAGATGTTTTTTCATGGTCATATGACGACATGTCGGGTTTAAGCATTGATTTAGTGGTCCACAAATTGCCCATTGATCCGGTGTTCCCTCCCGTCAAACAAAAGTTGAGGAAATTCAAAACTGATATGAGTGTGAAGATTAAAGAAGAAGTTACCAAGCAGTTGGATGCGAAGGTTATTCGGGTCACTCAATATCCTGTTTGGTTGGCTAATGTCGTGCCTGTACCGAAGAAGGATGGCAAGATCAGAGTATGCGTCGATTACCGCAATCTCAACAAAGCAAGCCCAAAGGATAACTTCCCACTCCCCAATATCCACATTTTTATTGATAATTGTGCCAAGCGTGAGATTGGATCTTTTGTGGATTATTATGCCGGGTATCATCAGATTCTAATGGATGAAGAAGATGTAGAAAAGACGACATTCATCACACCCTAGGGAACTTATTGCTACCGGGTAATGCCATTTGGTTTGAAGAATGCTGGGGCAACTTATATGAGGGCAATGACTACTGTATTTCACGATATGATACACAAGGATATTGAGGTATACGTAGATGATGTGATCATAAAATCAAAGCATCAGCCGACCACGTCGAGGATTTGAGGAAATTCTTCTAGAGGCTTCGCAGGTACAACCTCAAGCTTAACCCCGCCAAGTGTGCATTTGGTGTTCCATCCGGAAAACTGTTGGGATTCATAGTCAGTCGGCGAGGCATCGAGTTGGACCCATCGAAGATCAAAGCCATACAAGAATTTCCCCCTCCGAGGAACAAGACTGAAGTGATGAGTCTGTTAGGAAGGTTGAACTATATCAACAGATTTATTGCTCAGCTCACGACAACTTGTGAGCCTATTTTCAAGTTGCTGAAGAAGGACGCTGCGATCAAGTGGACTGATGAGTGTCAAGAAGCATTCAACGAGATAAAGGGATACTTGTCTAACCCGCCTGTGCTGGTACCACCAGAACTAGGGAGACGTTTGATTCTTTACTTGATTGTCCTGGAAAATTCATTTGGCTGTGTACTAGGGCAGCATGACGTCACTGGCAGGAAAGAAAAAGCCATCTACTATCTTAGCAAGAAGTTCACAGCTTATGAGGTTAAGTACACTCACCTGGAAAGGACATGTTGCGCCCTAACTTGGGTGGCACAGAAATTGAAATATTATTTGTCATCCTACACTACTTACCTCATTTCATGCTTGGATCCATTGAAGTATATCTTTCAAAATCCTATGCCGACAGGAAGACTGGCGAAGTGGCAGATTTTGCTCACAGAGTTTGACATAATCTATGTGACTCGGACTGCAATGAAAGCCCAAGCATTGGCCGATCATTTGGCCGAAAACCCGGTCGATGAAGAGTATGAGCCACTGAGGACTTATTTTCCTGATGAAGAGGTGATGCATATTGACGAGCTAGAACAAGCCGAAAAACCAGGTTGGAAACTTTTCTTCGATGGGGCTGCTAATATGAAAGGAGTGGGGATAGGAGCTGTGCTTATTTCTGAAACAGGGCATCACTATCCCGTTACAGCTCGGCTTCGATTCCATTGCACCAACAATATGGCTGAGTATGAAGCATGCATTTTGGGTTTAAGGCTAGCTGCAGACATGGATGTCCAGGAAGTCTTGGTCTTGGGAGACTCGGATCTTCTGGTACACCAAATTCAAGGATAATGGGAAACACGAGATTTGAAGCTCATACCGTACCGACAATGTTTACATGATCTTTGTCAACGGTTTCGATCAGTGGAGTTCAGGCATATTCCGAGGGTCCATAATGAGGTCACCGATGCTTTGGCTACCCTGGCATCAATGTTGCACCATCCGGACAAAGCTTATGTCAATCCTCTGCATATTCAAGTACGAGATCAGCATGCTTACTGCAACATGATTGAAGAAGAATTTGATGGCGAACCATGGTTCCATGATATCAAGGAATACAACAGAAGGGGATATACCCAGTGCAAGCCACGGGGGATCAAAAGAGAACAATTCGACGGCTGGCAAGTGGATTCTTCTTAAGTGGAGTAGTTTTGTATAAAAGAACACCAGACCTTGGATTGTTAAGATGCATAGATGCTAGACAAGCTACGGATGTCATGTCCGAAGTACATTCAGGAGTTTGCGGACCACATATGAGCGAGTATGTGCTGGCAAAGAAAATTCTCCGAGCAGGTTATTATTGGCTCACCATGGAGCGAGATTGTATCAGTTTTGTGCGCAAATGTCATCAATGCCAGATACACGGAGATTTGATTCATTCTCCACCATCGGAATTGCACACGATGTCGGCACCATGGCCCTTCATTGCTTGGGGCATGGATATCATTGGACCAATTGAGCCAGTAGAATCCAACAGGCGTAGATTCATTCTGGTAGCCATTGATTATTTCACCAAGTGGGTTGAGGCTAAAACTTTCAAATCAGTGACCAAGAAAGCAGTGGTCTATTTTGTCCACTCAAATATCATCTATCGATTTGGCATCCCAAAGGTGATCATCACGGATAATGGTGCTAATCTTAACAGTAAATTGATGGAAGAGGTATGCCAACAGTTTAAAATTACACATCACAATTCTACCCCATATCGTCCCAAGGCGAATGGAGCAGTGGAGGCCGCCAAAAAAAACATAAAGAAGATACTTCAGAAAATGGTAGAAAATTCCAGGCAATGGCATGAAAAATTACCGTTTGCGTTGCTGGGCTATCGCACTACTATCCGTATTTCAGTAGGTGTGACTCCTTATTTGTTGGTATATGGAACTGAAGCAGTGATACCTGCGTAAGTTGAAATTCTGTCCCTTCGGATTGTCGCTGAGGCTGAAATCGATGATAATGAGTGGGTCAAGACTCGTTTGGAGCAGTTGAATTTGATTGATGAAAAAAGATTAGCAGCAGTGTGTCATGGCCAGTTGTATCAAAAGAGAATGGCAAGAGCATACAACAAAAAGGTACGTCCCAGGAAGTTTGAAGTGGGCCAGCAGGTGCTGAAACGTATCCTTCCACACCAGGTTGAAGCGAAAGGCAAGTTCGCCCCAAATTGGCAAGGGCCATTCGTTGTGACCAGAGTATTGTCCAATGGTGCTTTATGTTTAACAGATATCGAAGGAAAATGCATAGACATGGCTATCAATTCTGATGCAGTAAAAAGATATTATGTATGATTTCTTTGTTATAACTGTTGATTGTTTGTATTTGGCATTATTTCGAAGATTGGAATGACAAAGGCAATTTGTTCTGCTATCTAAACACTTCACCCTTTGTTCCCCCTTTTTGAGCCTTATTTATTTCTTTCATACCCCTCTTTTGGAATCAATAACGAGAAAGAGAGAAAAAGAAAGAAAAGAAAAAGAGAAGAGAAAAGAAGTGAAAAATATAACAACAAGGAAATTCACGTGTGAACTACATTTGACCTGATTCCTGTTAAGGATACGTAGGCAGCTTCCCGGCTCGGTCATAGTAAAATAAAATATCCAAAGATCCCCAAGCAAGAAACTGGGGCATAAGTTGTACTTGTAATAAGAAATGTGATTCCAAGAGTTGTAACTTTAAACCCGTGTCAAAATTGCTTTGAGCCTTTGATACCCTTTCTTTCTAACCCCATCCAAAAGCCCACATTACGGTCCAAAGAAAGACCTTCTGATCAGTCTTTGAGAGATTCCAAGTCGAGCAATGTACAGAGAATTCATATCAGGGGCAACACTCCAGTTTAAGTAAGAAAAATCAAAAAAAATGAGAGAGTCTTATTGGTGAAAACCCTCATGGGCACCATGAGGCGACGACACCATGAGGCGACGAAAGCTGAGAGAAAATAAAAATGAGAGAGTCTTATTGGTGAAAACCTTCACGGGCACCATCAGGCGACAAGTAATTGAGGAATCAACAAATGAGAGAGGTTTGTCGGTGAAAACCCTTCAGGGCACAGCAAGTCAAACGAGGTCCGTAAGTTGGCGGAAAGTAAAATTGGGTTGTGGAAATCTTGGAGAACAAAGTAAAACAATTGGAGAGGAGATTGGTTAAATAGAATGGGCTGATTGATCCAAATGTATACCATGATCATTGGTGTCGGTGATTCCCCTCAGATAAGTCCCTTTTCCTATCTCCAACATTCATCCAAATTTGGATTCTTTTCTTTATTCTTAAAATCCTTGCATTTCATTGCTGTTAATTTTACTTCTCCAAAAGCTCTACCAAGTTTAGCCTTGTAAGAAGGAATTTCAAAGCTTACTACCAGTTTCAGAATTGCACAAAGCAAAATGCAGCTGGAACATGCAAAAAATAAATATGATGGGACCTATGGTGTGAGCAAAAGTTAAGACTGTGGAATGGTTCAGTAATGTCGCAGGAGATGTACGGTTTCAGGCAGAAAGGTCAGGAGTGGAGAATAACAGTTGGGGATCTTGCAGTTAAGGATCAGTCAGGAGGTCAAAACAATCATTTTGATCAGTCCAAAACAGTTGGACGAAGTATAGAATGACAAAGAGAAAACCACCTCCAGCAGGAATGCCATGATGAACCACCACGTTTTAAACGGACGAAATTTTCTTTGATGTGAAACAGGGGAAAAAATGGCATTTGTTTCGGGAAATCATCCGTAGGAAGAGTAAGTACTAGGCAGAATTGATCGCGGAAATTCTCAGGACCCTATTGGAAAATAGGACTTAGTTTAAAATTCAAAATAATCATGAGTAGCGGAATTTGGCATGAGTGCACCCTAGAATATTATAAGTGGAACTTTGAAGTTTGTATGTTTGAGATACACTTTGGACATTACCCCATGAGAACAAAGATTCTGACTTCTCTTCTTTCCCAGATTAATGATTATGATTTTCTGTTTCCTCAACATTTTCCCCAAGCAGAAACGCCATCTTTTTCCGCCTTTTCCAAATTTAGTCGGAAATTTTCAGGACCCTCCTGTAAAATGGGACCTAGTCTAAAAAAAAATCAAAACAATCATAAGTAGCATAAATATACCCCAGGAAATATAAGTTGGTTTCAAAGTTTGCATGTTTAAGATAGGATGTAATTAGGAGTTTTCAGGACCCTTCTGGATAATGGGATGTAGCTTTAAGACCATCTTAGATAACAAGATTTAGTGGAAGTCACACCTTTAGAAGATATAACTTAGATTTAAAATTGTCGCTTAGGTAAGAACTGTCAGGACCCCCCTGGATAATGGGACCTAACTTTCGAATTCTTAGTAATATTTGGTAATATGATTCAGTTTAACACTCACATATGTGCCCAACCTCCAAACTGGGGCAGGAAGTTTTCTTTGTTTTATCTATTTCATTGCAGTCAGGAGCCCTCCTGGAGAGCAGGGAATACTTTCAAGCGCAGCAATCAGGAGCCCGCCTGGAGAGCAGGGAATACATTCAAGTTCAGCAGTCAGGAGCCCGCCTGGAGAACAAGGGAGTACAATTCAAGTTTTATTTTTCAAGTTCTTATTGATATTTGGTAATGTGATTCGTTTTACACTTACATATGTTCCCAGATACCCAAACTGGGGCAGAAAAATTTCCTTTGTTTTCGTCTATTTTGGTTGAATTCAGGAGCCCTCCTGAAGAGCAGGGAATACATTTCAAGTTAGCAGTCATGAACCCTCCTGAAAAGCAAGGAATACATTTCAAGTCTAGCAATCAGGTACCCGCTTGGAGAACAGGGAGAAGCAGTTCAAGTTTAGCAGTCAGGAGCCCGCCTGGAGAGCAGGGAATACATTTCAGTCTTTACATTTTTCAAGTTTTGAAGTTGGGAGCCCGCCCATATAACAGAGGAATACATTGAAGTTTGAAGTCAGTAAAGCGGAGGGTTACAACAAAAATCCCCAGCAGAAATCAGAAGGAAGACCACAAGTCGAGCCAGAAGTAAAGAAACAGCGGAGGAAGCACAAATCGACAAGGCAACATCAGTCACAAGATCAAGTTTGGAAATAAATCTTTGTAAAGCATAGATTATAGCTTAGTCTAGCTTCTTCATTTTTGTCATGGTGTAATAAGGAGGTCAGTAGGCAGTATCAGCAGCAGCAGCAGCAATAACAACAAAACCGCAGCTTCATGGTAGTCCTAGCTACCAAAACTTTCCGAACTACATTGACCTGATTCCTTTATAGCCAAGGATATGTAGGAAACCTTTGAAGCAGAGGTTCAGTCAAATCTTTCAAAAATGCTTCCCACGGAGTGTTCAAATAGGCAAAAATCGCTCGTATCCGCTCACTTTATCTTTGCACGAAAACTCTTCGTGTTTCCGGACAAAGAGGGGCAGCTGTGAGCACGTGATTTTTGCCTCATACGAATTACTCCAAAAGAATTCCCAAAATTAGGTCTTTTCTTTAATTATGTGTTATTTTTAGGAATTATTGTGTGGTTTCCCTGATTGTTTGCATATATTTGTGTGCATGTTTAATTTTATTAATGCATTAAAAATACAAAAATATAGCATTTTCATTTAAGATTTGATTTTTACATTTTTTGGAATTAATTAATAATTAGATGTTTTACAAAAATGAAAATTCAAAAAATAATAACATATTTTTTGTAATTTTAGTCAAATTGTTGTGATTTTCTTTTAATTTGGCATTTAATTATTTGTGATAATTATTAGTTGGAGTTAATTAGTATTTTTAAGTTAATTTGGTGTTTTTATAATTTAATTTAGGATTTTGGTTTTAAGTTTTCAGAATTGGGCCAAATTTAAGTTGATTTAAGAAGCCCAAAACCAAAACCCAGTCAAACCCAGCCAAAAACCAGCCCAGACCCGTCCCAACCCGGTCCGCCCTTACCAGAACCAAACGATGTCGTTTGGACACGCTTTGATCAGGGCCGTCAATTTTATTTTATTGAACGACCCAAAGCTTTACCCATCACCCGTATCCGACCCATTTTATCTGAGACCGATCCGGTCTTCAACTCACTCAAACGACGTCGCTTCATTTAGTCAGATGATCCAAGCCGTTGATCTCGTTTGATCGAATGGCCTGGATCAGATTCCACCCCAGTATATATACATCCAAACAAACCCCGCCCCCCTCAGAACCCCCCATCTCGTCTATCGTCTCCCTCACCCCAAACCCTAGAGACTAGCCGTCACCATTCCCTACCGCCTTCCGGTGGCGGCGCCGACTCCGTTCCCCTCCAAAATCACACCCCAGAACCACCCCAACCCCATCTTTCCAAATCTATGACTCGTTTCCCTCGAATCTTGCCCGAACCTCTCGAATTTAGATCTAAGGTTCAAATCCCAAAACCTCTGAACCCTAGCCGACTCCAATCCCTCCCAAATTAACACCACACAATCGCCTTGACCCCCTCATAGCTAATCCATCACTAGTTTCCCTCGAATACCCTTGAAGCCCCTCGAATCTGGATTGGAAAGAAAAAAAATGAACCCCAAAAATCCAAATCGTTAGATGCTTGAAGATTTGAGATCGAAATCGACCTTAGTTGTGTATTCTCAGTCGAGAACACTCGATTAAGGTCTATTCTGGCCACAAATTCGAAGAAAATCAAAGGCCTAATTAGAGACAGTATTCAGATATTTGGAGGAAGATTTCCTGATTTTAATTTTTTCTATTTTTCTTATTATTATCTTCTTCTACTCCTTTCTGTTATTAGAATATTTATTTGGTCAGTATTGTTCTATGTTTTTAGTTAATAGATTGTTTGTTGATTTTGTTTGGTGTTGTTTTGTTTCTCAGTAGTTTAAACTCACAGTAGTTATTGAATTGATTCCTGTTAATTTTATTGAAATTATTTCATTTTAAGAACTATTAGGCAGTCTGCTGAGAAAGTTTGTTTGTATAAAGATTGAATAACCTAAAACAATATGAATTGAGTTCAGCCTGGCCCATGAATTTCAAGTTTAAAAACAGAAACTTTAAGATAATAGTGGAAATTATTTAAGTGTTCACCTACTTAAGAAGTTTCTAGTGGATAGTAAGGTAGTATTTGCACTAATAGATTAAATAATTAAGTGGATAATTGAGTGGACAATGGAGTGGAGGATTAAAGAAATGAAAAGTTAAATTGGTAGTGGAAAATGCACTAATTGAATGCCCATTTAAGGGAGTTGAAATTCAGGAGAGGAAGAGGGTCTAGTACTTGGAAAATAGAGAAATATACACTGAAAAAGATTGGAAGAAGGACATTCGGAGAGAGATATAGGAGGGAGATACACAGAAATAGATACAGAAAGAAAAAAAATAATCAAAAAAACGATTGCAGAATTTCAGAAAAATACACTGTTTCATTGAGTCATTTGGTATTTTCTGAAGTTTTTCTCTAATATGGAAGCAATTTCTAGTTAGCTGATAATAAAAAGGGTTTAAGTCGAGTCTGGTTTGGGGTCTGCTGATCCACTAAGGCTTAAATTAGGGTCTGACTATCGTATCACATCCCTTGGTTTCAAAATTAGTCTGCTGGTTCATTTTCTGGTGTTGAATACTACTGTTGCTGTTGGTTACTGCTGATACCTCATTTTTCTGCTTCCTTCTTTCATTTCCAGGTACACATTCAAAATTCTGATGTAATTATGAGCTTGAACATGGAATAAATTGCACACTTGCTTGGTTCTTAGAACTGTTGATGGCTGTTGGATTTAAATCGATGTTAGAATTGTTAAGCATAGTTGAGTAGTGATTTGTTGTATACAAACGATGGATTTATTTTTATTCATGGACTGTTAGCTGATTCAAGGTCTTCTGATGCGAATTTTGTAGTCATTAGGTGATAATTAGATCTGATTTAAACTTCCAGTTGATATTATTGAATGTTGATTGAAGCTACTGAATTCAAAGTAGAAGTTTAACTACAAATTGAAAATTGATTTGAGCCCAGTCATGATTTAATGTTGAGGTCAGCTCAGATGTGATAATAGTTTAACTGGACTAGGTTGGTAATATGGATGTCCACTGTTTTAACATATACATGAGAATAAGTGTTCTGGACTTAGTTAATGTCTGTATTTGAATTGTTATCGTTGAATTAACGTTAGGATTTGTGAGTATTCAGATTCATGGAATTGGTTCATTGAGTTTAGTAGTTTGCTTTAGTTAATAACCTCCCTTAATTTGATCAACATTCTCTTCGTTGGGCTTGTCTTAGAGCCCGATGGCTTTGGTGCTGATTTATTATGTGGTTGGCCTTAGTCCAACAATAAATTAATTAGGACCTTTCTTTTATCTGTAGAGACAATAAAGGTAGAAAATCATAGTCTCTTTAGGATTGGCCTTTAAATAAAAATGAGATGAGCCTCGCCGAATAAAAATGCAAAATTGCGAGGCCCTCAATAAATATTTGTTTAAAATACTTAGATTTAGGGACGGGCCGTTTAGCGAATTTCACGGCCCTCCCCAAAGATAATAACGCGTTAGACTCTTTAAGCGCGATTTTAATAAAATTACATTCTTAAATTCGGGTGTGCATTTCATGCGACCCAAATCCAAATCCTAAAACGTTATATAAAAATGTGTAAGGATCCGGGTGCATTTCATGTGACGTGATCCGAAAACACGTTTGTTAAACAACGTTCACTTCTTAAATTTTTTAATTAAAGCGGTAAATGATCTTTAAAATTGGCACATAAGTTCAACATGTATTAAAATCAGATAAAAGCTAAACACGACAGTTGAGCGACCGTGCTAGAACCACGGAACCCAGGAATGCCTAACACCCTCTCCCGGGTTAACAAAATTCCTTACTCGGATTTCTGATTCGCGGACTGTTAACAGAGTCATATGTTCCTCGGTTCGGGATTCAACCGGTGACTTGGGACACCATTAATCTCCCAAGTGGCGACTCTGAACAAATAATAATAAATCCCGTTCCGATTGTTCTTTAAGTGGAACAACTCCTTTATGCCCTTGCGGGTGTAGGTAAAAAGGAGGTGTGACAACCACTTCTACCAATATCAGTAGTAATAGCAATCCGACAATCTATATGAGTAAATAAATAGCGCAGATATTGTTCATATTCATGTTTATATTTATAAATATCGCTCTTTACGGTTGCGCGAGGCCATCCTTTATAAGTAGGAATAAAAACTCTTCTAATATAATGCACAAAATGAGGGTTAGAAGGAAAACTATAGGGTAAGCACATAACAATAATCATTTTTGCCAATTCTTCACGATCTTTATTTGGATCATAATATAAAATGCCACCGGTAACGGTATTAATTCCCGGTTGAACTAGATTTGAACCTGTACTAGGGTTAACTGTAGTATCTACATTTGTCCCCTCTTGCGCAGCTTTCATTTGAAAATATCTAGCTTTATCTCTAGGGTGTGTCTTTATGTGTCTAGTCAAACTACCCGTACCGCTACGGTCTCCAGTAAATTTATGAACCAACAAAGACCCACAAGTTTTACACTTAGCCTTATTTTGTTCTCTTAGTTGAGTAAAAAAGTGTCAAACAAGAGATGTTTCGGGCCGTTTAGAAGGTTGTCTATTAAAAGTAGGGGTTACTACAGGAGGGTCAGGCGGGGCATCAATTGAGTTATTAACAGGACTAGTAGGTGTATCATCTAAATCCGGTTGCGTTTCATCTAAATCATCATTTTCCTCATCATTTTCAAAGATAGTTTGATTAGGATAAAAAGCATTCATAACTTCTTCATTTAATTGTTGACCTGGTGCAACATCATGGCAAAATTGACTATCAAAAAATTGAAAACAAGGGTTATAACTATCAAGAATAATAGGTGGAGGAGGACGGGTAACGGGTTTGGGTCGGGGAGCCGGGGGAAGAGTAGTAGCTTGGCGACTACATTCACCAATTTTAGATTTTCCCTTACCCTTACCACCAAATATTTTTTTCAAAGAAAAGTCCATATTAATTATAAATATACTAAATAAAACAAACAAAACTATAATATTAAAACTTAAGAGTTGGAACGACTTTACCGAATTGACGAACAACTTCTTGAAAATTGAATATCGTTGAAGACTTGAATACTTCAATTCACCAACTTCACAATTTTTTACGAAATTGCAATAATAAAGTAAGCAAATATAGAAGAAAATTAGAGAGAGATTGAGAGAGATTGATGAATTTGTGAGTAAAAATGAAAGAATGAGGGGGTATTTATAGTTGAGAATTGGAAAAAAGTATAATTATAAAAAATTTGGGGGTCAAATGGCTATTTTTTAAACTCCCAAACGGTTGGAAATTGAAGACTAACGGCTAGATTTTAAAAATCTGACCGTTGGTCATTTAATTTTTTTTTTTAAAAAAATAGCCGTTGGGGCCCGTTAGGCCCGGTTGAACCGGCCTAGGCCCGTCTGTCGGTCCCGAGCTTAACGGTCCCGGGCTCACGGACTATTTGGGTTGGACCGACACGCTACAGGCTTATGCACCATTAGAGACCGGCCCATTTGAGACCGGCCTATTTGGCCCGTTTGGCCCGCGGTCTCGGGCCGGTCCCGGGCTAGGCCCGGCCCACAATACACCCTTATTTTCAAGTGGCAAAGAGTGTTGAACTTGAACGACATGCTCTTAACAGTGCGTGTAGGGAACTCTGTCTATGTCGGAAGAGCAGTTGGGGACCCTATTTGTGGGGGGAAGGGGGGATGGGCATATTGAGCTGGACATATGTCAACGTTGTACCCATTGTCTTCAAATTTTTACGAGAAGTTTTATTTTGTGTCTCATATAACTGATACTAGTTGTATGAGACTCCTTTTTGTCTTACAAATTTGTGGATCCCAATCTTATACTTTTGGGTCCACAAAATTATGAAACCAAAAAAAAATCTCATACAACTAGTGTCAGTTGTATGAGATACAAAATAAATTTTTTCAATATTTATAATCCAAGACAAAGATGTCTATTGACTAGGTTTTGGACACTGTGTTAGGGTTGAGTTTTAAGGTAGTAAAATGTAAAAAAAATAATTAATTTGGTAGGAAATTCAAGATCAAAACATATATCTTATCTAATCTTAAGTTGTAAATTTTTTTCTACTATTGCAATTCAACGTGTATTTGACCTTTTTTTTTTTCGTGCATATGAATGGCAATCTAGAATTTTTACGTTGAAATTCCAACTACAACATTCCGCATGAGTTTATGTATTCTAATTTCTCGACGTGAGTCCATATCATTTGAGCTCCAAAATAAATACCGAACAACAGGGAAAAAAAAATAAATGATTTCACTAGTCTAACAGCAATGTGCAGGTTTATTTGAAATATGTCAGTGTGAGAAACCTTATTATTCATATTTACTTGATATTTTTCCCTTTGGTTGAATCAGAGTACCCGATAAATTAGTTAAGGTGTGTCCAAACTAGTTTGGAAAATAAATTGGTTTGTTGAAATAACTGGCATGGTAGTATTGCTACTCATATGTCTCAATTAATTCAAAACCCTTAACTTATAGCAAATCAAGTTCACAAATTTTGAATTAATTTAAGTTTTTTTTTTAAATTAAAATTAAATAATTTTATTTGAAAAATACTATTATCATTTTGTAATTTATATGTAATTCAATTACGGGGTAACGATCAAGAAACACAGTTGAGGTAGGAAAGACTAAAAAGGTACACAATGAACAGATTACACATTCAGCTCTTACCAAACATATGAATTTTGAATATCATACACTGCTAAGGCCTAAGTGTATCGCATTTATGGTGGTCTTTAGAAAACTATTTTTCAGTATTATTCTATTAACCTATTACAGTTGACATGTATAGAAAATGGTTGACTATTACTCCCTTTAATTTATTTTCACTTGAATTATACATTATCTTGGATATTTTCATATACATGTTTTATTATTTGCACTGGAATCTAAAGGGCTTCTATTTAATAAAAACAAGGAATAGTAATAGAAGTAAGACTCTTGATTGTTCATTAATCATTCAACTTACTCACAAGAAAAATAGTTAGGGGAGAATTAGTTCTGAATATATATACTAATCATTGGTCTCGTCAAAAAATTATCTTTCTCTCTTCAAACATTTTTTTATTCTTGCGTAAGTGTTTTCGTCAATTTTATTTTTCTTAGTAACATATAATATTCATGTCATTCTCATTGAACTATCATGTGTTTTATTTGCTTCAGTTATCTGAATTTGAACTTTCAATAGTTGGCTACTTCTTTTGACTTTTATTAGCCATCCTTAGATTTCTTACGTTCTTGCACTTGTCAACATATTGAAAGACTGTTTTATATTGAAAGTCTATAATGGAGTAGTAACTAATTATCTTTCAAGCAAATTAAATAAAACAAAGTAGCTTAAGTAAGCCCACGTAACAACTTACTTAAAATAGAAGGAAAATAGAGGAGGAGATCAGGAGAATATTTGACCGTCATTGTACGTCCCTTATTTTATTCTGGTAAAAACTTTTATGGAAATTTGGTAAATGTTGGATTTAAACCTACTTATATTTTTCTTCAAAATGTACCTTTTTAATTATGAGGAAATGCGAGATTGAGCAAAGAGATATACTTGTTTACGGCGAATCGGTCTCGTCTATTGCATGACAGGTCGGGATTGAAACGTGATGGGTTGAAGCTTGACCCCAGATTATATCGAATCAAGGTACGAAGTTAGATCATCGAGCCCGTGATTCCGGAACCGACCCTGACTCCGAACAAGATCTAGGAAACTTTATCGGGCCAAATAACGGAAGGCCAAAATATCCGCAATCGGTCGGATATCACAGCGAAAATCTCGGCACGGATCAAGGAGAGGCTGATTAGTTAGCAAATTATGAGGTTTTCTACCTTTTATAGAATTGTATCTAGAGTAGGACTCCTCTACTATATAAAGGAGGGTCTGATCATTTGTAAGACACATCGGTAACACGCATCCCAAAGCAACATACTATTATTTCTAGTTCTTATTATCTTGTCATTCTGTTACGACATCGATTGAGGCATTTCTTGACTCGAGGGTGACCAACCTTTAAGATCAAGACTATTCAACTTGTGTGGTTTGCATTTATTTTCCTACCATTAATTTCAATATTAATCTATTTTCCCAACTTGTATCAAGTTATATCACGTGTTCTTAAAACCGCGTATAGATTCAATTGTTATTCGATTTTAAGGGTAAATAGTTTGGCGCCTACCGTAGGGATAAGGATAATAGTGGTTATTTGATACAAACTTTCATAATACACACTATTTATACTTGTTCTTTGGAGTGTCTTTGATTTCAGGACCAAAATGTCGAACTCTCAGTCAGCACAACCTACACGTTGACAATGATTTTGGCCACCACGGCGAAAATGATAACATAGCACCAGGGAACGACGTACCACCGGTCGATCTTGATGGAGCCCAGCTGCAGATCTAAATGACGTCAGCTCACATGTAGCCATCAACGAAAATTTGGCCACCGATCCCGAGGACAGCATCCGTAGGGATGTTCGATCAACCGCTCAAAGAACACATAGTGGCGAAGATGGCGGAATCAACTTGCAGGTGATCTTCGAAATGTGTAGGCTCAAAAGGCGGTGATAGCCCAGCTCCATAACCAGAATCACCCACCGAGTATGATTGAGCCCGAGCCATCCCAGTAAGTTGTCCACAGAGTTGAATCGGTCTCAAGGAGATCGAATAAGAAAGAATCGGGGCCCAATCCTGTAATCATGAAGATGCTCGAGGAACTGACAAAATGAATCGATTCGGGAGAAAAAAAGTTTGAGGCAAACGACAAGAAGGTGGAAACCTACAACTCTAGTGTCGATCAAATCCCGGGAGCACTGCCGATATTGAAGGGCCTGGACTCCAAAAAGTTCGTGCAAAAACCTTTCCCCCCGAGTGCGGCTCCCAAGCAGACCTCCAATAAGTTCCGCATGCTCGAGATTCCTAAATACAATGGAATGACCGACCCAAACGAGCATGTCACCTCTTTCACATGTGCCGTCAAAGGTAATGATCTAGAGGATGATGAGATCGAATATGCCTTACTAAAGAATTTCGGAGAGACCCTGTTAAAAAGAGCTATGATCTGGTATCACAATTTACACCTAATTCTATTGACTTGTTTGCTATGCTTGCAGATTCTTTCATAAACGCACATGCCGGGGCCATCAAGGTTGAGACCAGGAAGTCGGACCTTTTCAAGGTAAGGTATAAGGACAATCAAATGCTTAGAGAATTCATGCCTCGATTTCAAATGGAACGGATGAACCTACCACCGGTCGCTGATTAGTGAGTCGTTCAAGCCTTTACCCAAAGACTCAATGTTCGAAGCTCGATGGCTTCACAGCAGTTGAAGCAGAATCTGATAGAGTACACGGCTGTTACTTAGGCCGATGTGCATAATCGGTACCAATCAAATATCAGAGTCGAAGACGATCAACTTAGGGCTCCTTCCGGGTCCGTTTATCCTATCAGACTCGTTGATAGACTCAAGAGAGATATTGACCGGGAACCGAGGTCGAACAGAGATCAGTACCAGCCATATAATGGAAATCGTAGAAGCAGCAGATCTGGGTGAAGTTCTATGCAAAATGAAAGGAGAAGCATACGAGGTCAGAGCTCTCCAGGGCTCATGAGCAAGAACAACTTCGACATGCCTATTAGACCTAAAAAAGCACCACGATTATCGAAATACAACTTTAATGTTGATGCGGTGCCATCGTATCGGCTATCGGACGTATCAAAGATATCAAATGGCCTCGATCTTTACAATCTGATCCAGCCCAAAGAGATCCCAACCAAATGTGCAAATATCATGGCACTCATGGCCACAAAATAGAGGATTATCGACAGTTGAGAGAAGAAGTAGCCCGGTTGTTCAACAACGGGCACCTTCGAGAATTCCTAAGCGATCGAGCCAAGAATTATTTCAGAAACAGGGACTCCAACAAATAGACTGAACCAGAAGAACCTCAACATGTTATCAACATGATCATCGGAGGAATCGATGTATCTCAAGGACCGATGTTGAAACACACCAAAGTGTCCATCATAAGGGAAAGATGGACTCGAGATTAAATACCAGAAGGAACCTTGTCTTTCATCGACAAGGACGCAGAAGAGATCGTGCAACCTTACAATGATGCTCTAGTAATATCTGTTCTCATAAATAAATCTCGAGTTAAACGTGTATTAATTGATACAAGTAGCTCGGCCAACATCATCCGGTCAAGAATTGTAGAACAGCTCGGTCTACAAGATCAAATCGTGCCCGCAGTTTGAGTTTTTAATAGATTCAACATGGCATGTGAAACCACTAAAGGGGAAATAACATTACCGATCAATGCCGTCGGGACCATCCAGGAAGCCAAGTTCTATGTGATTGAAAGCGACATGAGATACAACGCCCTGTTCAGGAGGCCATGGATTTGCAACATGAGAGCGGTGCCCTGGACTCTTCACCAAGTGTTAAAATTCCCAACGCCGGGAGGGATTAAAACAATCTACGGAGAACAACTAGCCACAAAGGAGATGTTTGCAGTAGATGAAGTAATTCCGATATCAACACTCTCGTCATCAAAGGAACCAAGTTTGAAAGCAAAACAGGAAGCCAAATAGCAATCGCCGATGCCGGCCTCGACTTACGGGGTTCCTCGATCCTTTATAGTCCCCGATGATTCTGATGCTACCAAATCAATGGTTGAGAGCTGGAGCAGTTCATATTGATCAAACATCTTCCCGATCGGAAGGTATACCTGGGCACAGGGTTAACTCTCGAGCTCAGGAACAAACTCATTCAATTTCTTATAGCTAACATGGATTGTTTCGCTTGGCCCTATCTTGACATGAAAGGGATTCCCCCAAAAATAACCACCCACAAGCTTAGCCTGGACCCGAAATTCCATCCGGTCAAGCAGAAAAGGAGACCCCAGTCCGAGGTCAAACACGCTTTCATCAAGAACGAGGTATCTAAACTCCTTAAAATAGGGTCCATTCAGGAGGTTAAATACCTAGATTGGTTAGCAAACGTACTGGTAGTCCCTAAAAAGGGGAATAAACTAAGAATGTGTGTAGACTATACGGATTTGAATAGGTCATGTCCGAAGGACTCCTTTCCTCTGCCTAACATCGATCGCATGATCGATGCCACGGCCAGCCACGAGATCCTCAATTTTCTCGATGCCTATTTCGGGTACAACCAAATGTGGATGAACCCGGATGATCAGGAGAAAACCTCCTTCATTACCAAGTACGACACGTACTGCTATAACATGATGCCATTTGGTCTAAAAAACACTAGTGCCACTTATCAACGCCTAGTAAACCAGATACTTGAGGAACAAATAGGAAAATCAATGGAGGTTTATATTGACAACATGTTGGTTAACTCCCTGCGAGTAGAGGACCATTTAATACATTTGCAGGTAACTTTCAGCATTCTAAAAAAATACAATATGAAGCAGAACCCGGAGAAATATGCGTTCGGAGTCGAATCAGGTAAATTCCTCGGGTTCATGGTATCCAACCGTGGAATCGAGATCAACCCCGACAAAATCAAAGCCATTGAATATATCTCGATCGTAGACAACGTAAAGGTCATGCAAAGATTAACTGGATGCATAGCCGCCCTAGAGCGATTCACCTCGAGGTCATTAGATAAGAGTCACCGATTCTTCTCGCTGCTCAAAAAGAAGAACAACTTTTCATGGACCCTGAAATGTCAATGGGCCTTGGAGGAGCTCAAACGATATTTATCGTGTCCACCATTTCTTCATACACCGAAAGCAGATGAAAAACTGGCGCTCGCTTTGCTAAGCGCCTCTAGGAAACTAAAACCTTATTTCTAGTGTCACCCCATATATGTTATAAAAACTTACATGTTGCGAAATATTATGCTTAAGCCCGAGATCTCGGGACGATTGGCCAAATGGGTTGTTGAAATCAGTGGGTGTGATATTGAATATCGATCCCAAACAACCATCAAATCTCTAATTTTAGCAGATTTCGTGGCCGACTTTTTGCCGGCCCTAATACCCAAGGTCGAACGAGAGTTATTGGTAAACTCAGGGGTGTCCTCGGGAATCTAGAACCTCTTTACGGATGGTGCTTTGAACGCGAAAGGGTCCGAACTCGGTATCATTTTGAAACCGCCAATAGGCAATGTAGTTAGACAATCTATCAGGACTATAAAATTGACTAACAACGAGGACGAATATGAGGCCATGATTGTAGGTCTCGTACTAGCCAAAAGCTTGGGGTGGAGGTGAACGAAGCTAAGAGCGGTTCTCTCCTCGTGGTGAACCAAGTTAATGGAACATTTGAGTGTCAGAGATGAATGAATGTAGAGATACATGGATAAGTTGCAGGTCACATTACATCGGTTCAAGGAGTTGACCTTACAACACGTAACCGGGATCAAAATAGTGAAGCTGATGCCCTTGCTAACTTAGGGTCATCGGTCGAAGACAATGAGCTTAATTCGGGGGCAATAGTACAACTCATGAGATCGGTGGTGGAAGAAGGTCATGATGAGATAAACTCTACAAGTCTGACTTGGGATTGGAGAAACAAATATGTAAAATATCTGAAAACTGGAAAGTTATCTTCGGATCCAAAAGAATTGAGGGCCCTCTGTACAAAGGCCTCCCGATTTTGTTTGTTCGATGATGAAACCTTGTTCAAGAGAATGTTGGATTGCCCGCTGGAAATATGTCTAGGACCGGGAGATACCGAATATGTTTTGAGGGAAATTCACGAGGGCACCTGTGGAAATCATTTGGGCGCCGAATCATTGGTCCGAAAGGTGATTAGAGCAGGTTATTACTGGATCGATATGAAAAAAGATGCAAAGGAGTTCATACAAAAATGTGATGGATGCCAACGACATGCTCCAATGATACACCAACCTCAGGAGCTGCTGCATTCGGTTTTATCGCCATGGCCGTTCATGAAGTGGGGAATGGACATTGTTGGCCCCCTTCCATAGGCACCCGGTAAGGCCCAAATTATTTTATTTATGACTGATTATTTTTCTAAATGGGTCAAAGCCTAGGCATATGAGAAGGTTAGGTAAAGGGAGGTCATCGATTTCATTTGGGACCACATCATATGTCGGTTCAGAATGTCGGCCGAGATCGCGTGCGATAATGGAAAATAATTCGTCGGTAGCAAGGTGACCAAGTTTCTCGAAGACCACAAAATCAAAAGGATCCTATCTACACCCTACCATCCCAGTGGGAACGAACAAGCCAAATCGACCATACCATACTTCAGAAACTTAAAAAGAAGTTGACCTACGCCAAAGGAAAATGGAAGGAAATCCTACCCGAAGTCCTTTGAACATATCGCACGACCTCAAAGTCCAGTACCGAGACCACTCCGTTCTTGTTAGTATACGGCGCCAAAGCTCTAATACCGGTCGAAGTCAGAGAGCCAAGTATCAGATTCTGATATGCAACAAAGGAATCAAATGACAAGGCCATGAATATGAGCCTGTAGCTATTAGATGAAAGGCGTGAAGCCTCCCTTGTTTGGTTGGCTGCCCAAAAGCGACGGATGGAGTGATATTACAACAAAAGGGCCAACCTTCGATACTTCAACATTGGGGACTTAGTACTAAAGGTCACGTTGAACACCTGAAACCCGAACGAGGGAAAGTTGGGGCCGAAATGGGAAGGGTCGTATCATATCATCGAAATCACCAGAAAAGGATCCTACAAGCTCGGAACGATGAACGATAAACAACTACCGAGAAATTGGAATGTAACTCACCTAAAACAATATTACTACTAAGGTATGCCCCCATTCATTTTCTTTTATTCATATTTTGGACTAACACTTGCAGGTGACCGAAAAGAAGCAGTACGGAGTTTTTAGGTCTGAAAGCACATGTTGCACTCTTTTTCCCTTGAACCGATTTTGTCCCAAATGGATTTTCTAGTAAGGTTTTTGACAAGGCAACAATGGATCGTTCTAACTTAGAATTAAAGGACGATCACGAATCAGTGTTGAAGATCATATTAACTGTAGCCGAGGCTCCTCTACAATCAACCTCAAATATTGGGGGACATTGCCCTTGGATATCGACTTTAGCAAGAAAAGAAACTTCATAGCTGAAGGGTATCGATCGATAGGATCTATTGTAAGGGACAAACATTCAAATGAACCATGCCCGCATAGGCTGCTCGAAACCTCACACAAAGTGTGTACACATATGCTACTATTATGCACAAAAATAAAAGAAGTCCTTTCCTTGCAATCATCTTGTCTTTTAAATTTTTTTTCTTTACATTCCTTAAGGAGTTTTCTGCTTCCGATCCCCTAAAGGTAACGAGCCCAAGGGCCGCTTATAAACTGAGATGGAACGATCACTCTCACTCGGGGACTGCCATCCAAAAACAAACTCGGGCTGTCCAAGCTATTAGACCTCGGGGGCATAAGACCTATTAGGCAATCCCCGAATTTTAAAGGCCACGACCACCTCCGCCCAGAGACTGTTATCTTGGGCAAGCCCAGATAACTCAGGAAAGCAAGTCCATTGGGCGAATCCTGAACTAAAATTCTACCACCGTATTAACATGGCTCGGAGACTTCCAAGACCCGTAACAAAAATTAGGCCTTCAAATAAAAGAAAAATTTTCATAACCGATTCTAAAGACTACCCTCGGCAAACTATAATCCGAATTACTTACATTGGGAGAAAGTTTTCAGTAACACCGAACCCCCAAGATGCCTTAAAATAGAATAATGTAAAGGCGAGGTTTGTTTGAACCTTCGAGCATAACCTAAGTTGTTTCATGCTAAGGCATTTCGATCTCTGTGAACACAAATAATAAAGCAAAGGAAAAATTTAAAAACTGAAAGGAAAAGAAAGTCTTGTATATTTATCCAAAAATCTTTTTACAAAGGCCAAATGGCCCCGATACAAAAATCTACAACAGCCAAAACGGCCTCAAAAAACGTCTAAAAAAATTCTAAGTGGCCTAATCTTCACTGGGGGATGTGTCGTCACCTTTGGGGTCTTTACCACCTTCGGGCTCATCCAAATCTTCAGACCCCTCAGAATCCTCCTCCTCGGGGTGAGCCAGCTTCCTAGCCTTGGCCTCAGATACCTTGACATTCTCGATCTCAGCCAGCAGGTCGAAGCCTTGAGCTTGAACTCCTTCGAGGGCCTCAATTGTTTTGGCATGGGTCGAGGCCTTTTTCTCTGCATCCCGGAGTGGGCCTCAGTCGACGCTAGTTGTGCCTGGACAACCTCCTTTTCCGAGGCTAGGAGGTCCATGTTTTTCTTCCATTCTTCAGCCTCAGCTTTTATCGTATCCACCTCCGCCTGGAGCTGCCCAATCTGTTCAAGTCTCTTTTGGACCTGCAAGTTTGTATCGTTAGCCATTGTGTCCAAATCATCGTCACTACCTCCAAGTACTCGTCTTACCTGCTCGACCTATTCGGCATGCTCCTTCCGAGCCGCTTCTAGCTCGACCTGAATTTTCATACTGAGAAACTTGTAGGTATCCCTCTTCTTAGTAAGCTCCAGAACCTCGACCTTGTGTTGGGTTAACTCCTCCCGATATCGGGGGAAAGTTTCATGGTGAAGTACCATGGCCTGCAAGCATAAAGAAAGTGTTACAATTGTTTGCAACTTAAAATCTAAAGTACATAGTAAAGAGGCACTCGAAGTTACTCGATTCAACGTCTGTTAAGCTTCATTGAACAGGTAGGGCGCTTCCACTTCGTCCATATTGGCCTGGTCCTCTTCAGTCACCAAGCATTGAAGATAGCTAGCAACCCCCACAGGGGCGGAGAGAACCCGAGCGTCCTCCAGGATAGAGATAATTATTGACTGCTTTCAATTAGGATAAGTACTCGGAGTCGAGAACCGATCCATTAACTCCGGACTCAAAGAATACCCGCTGTCTCTCGAAGATGGTGCTTTCTTTGGCACCGGTAAGTCATCAAACCCAGTGACGTCCTACGAGGCAGTAGATTCTAAGACATCAAAGAAGTTATTGAGATCTGCCACCCCTTGAGGCTCCTCGTGTGAATGCTCTTTTAGCATGTTGGCTTCGTTGATCATGGAGGCGGAGAATAAAGGGGACCCAGAGAGATCAATCACCCCAAGCGCATCTTTTGGGTCACTTTCTTCTACTCGAGGAGTGTCGACCATGGTCTCCTTCTCAGCCTCCCTTGCTTGGGGAAAATAGGCCTCACCCCTCTCCGGTTCAAAGACCCCGGTCACTGCCCCCTTAGCAGCCTCCCTGGCTTGAGGCAATGTGGTGTTGACTCGCACCCAAGCCACTAGCTCAGAATTTTTGTCTTCTTCTTCGGACTTATCCCTAAGCCGGTGAACTAAGTCCGATGGGAGGGCGCTGGTGCTTTCCTTGGGTTTGTGCACCTGCCTCCTTTTTGGTTTATGCTTCTCCGAGTTCGGGAAACTCAGAGCCCCTTTTCTTTTCTTCTCTTTATCCTGCTTCGGAGCAGGTGATTGGGGGAGAACGTCTTCATCTCCGGACGGGGGCCTCATTGCAACATCCTTCCCAAGGCCTACAAAGAAAAAGAGATGATTAAGCTCGAAAAGAAATCCAATGATGTATGTTCTAGGAAAGAATCTTAACGTGAGAACGGGCCTCCCACTGGCCCTTTGAAATTTCGCGCCACGCACGCTCGAAATAGGACTTCCGTGATACAATGCCCTCGACCTACTCCTTGAGTCGGGGAACTGCATCCGGCATCTGAGCAATAGCTGCACCACGAAACATCGATAAGATGGGAGGAAAAGGAAAAACAATAAACAAAATCTTAAAGGTAAGATTATACTTACGTTTCATGTTCCATTTCTCGGGAAATGATATATCCTCGGCCGGGATTAGATCTGACGTCTTCACTCGACCGAATCGGCCCAATAGCCTCGATCTCGATCCTCGTCTATGCTCGAGAATGTGGCCTTAGTGGCCCGACGAGCAAGTTTTATCAATCCCCTACGATAGAGTTAGGGGTTGTACAGACATATGAGATGATCGATGGTGAAGTGAACTTGTCTATTTTGCTTATGAAGAGGCGGAGGAGAATCACAACCCTCCAGAAGGAGGGATGAATTTGACCAAGTGTCACCTCGTACCTCTTATAGAAGGCAATGATTACAGGGTCTAAAGGGACCAACATGAAGGGTTAAGTGTAAACACTTAAAAAAACTCCATGTGGTTAGTAATTGACTCCTCGAGCGTAGGTACCACCACGTGCTTACCGGCCCAGTTGCAATCTTCCTTGACCTTGGAGAGAAGACTGTCGATGATCGCTGATCACATCCAAATGCATGCCTCTAATGAGGTATGACACAATCGTTTGCAATAATAAAAACCAATAAGGAGTCGGGTTCGGATCCATAAGGAGCTATAATGGGAATTAGTAGTATATATTTAGAGTGAGTACGTGAAGTATCTAGATTGTACTTCCACAAAAAGGGTATTGTTTTTACTTCTAAAACTAATTAAGGATTGCGAATATAAAAATATAAAACTAGAGATAATTGTTTTTGAATGTTCTTCAAAGATATAAAAAGGCCTAGGTCTGTGACCATGACCTAGGTGTTTGCCTAATGGGATAAAGACTTTTATGCTATTTTATTGACTGGGGTGTATTATAGCTCACAACACTATGTCGCCCACTCAATACCTCTCGGTCAGAGAGTGGTTTTGCCTAATTTGACTTTCTCAAGACCAAATGGGTATCTACCAAAACAGTTGATAAGAGCTCAAGTCGGGTTGTTACTATCTCTAGGTTTGACCCAATTCCTTATTAGTTAACCTAGACTAGGCCTCTCTTTCTCAAGAAGAGACTAAGTCAAATAGACATAAATCAATTTTGCAACTATTAATTTCACAATTGAAGCATGAACCTAGATAAATAACAAACACCCATTCATAAACAAGCATAAAATTAATCACCCATAAGGTTTACACACTAGGGTTGAGTCACAACGCTAGTAAAAACCTAGTTACTCATAGTGGGTATAGAAGAAAACAAAGAAGAAAAGATAACAAAATTCATATTGAAAGATTAAAATATAAAATCCCAATGTTAAATCACCAAAATAAGCTAAAGTATCCTAAAGAAGCAAGAAGAAACGGCTACAGCACTTTGAATATTCAAAACTTGACCTAATTTTGTGAAACTATTCTATTTATACAAAGCTAGAATTTTTGGAAAAAATGCCCTTTCGGAGGTTCTGCAGCCGCACAATTCCATGTGCGGTCCCACTTTACTTCAGCTTCACGGGATTGAATTTTTGCGGCCGCACAATTCTGGACCGCGACCTCATCTCTCGGTTTCTGTGGTCTGCACATTTCTAGGTGCGGCCACATAGGGCTCTTCTGCGGACCGCACATTTTTGAGTGTGGCCGCGTAGCTGACTTCTGCGGTTGGACAATAATTGTGTAGTCCGCACTTCCTTCGAACTCGATATGCAAACTCTCTGAACTTTTGTTCTTGCTTAGCTTCTGCGGCCGCACATTTCATGTGCGGACCGCACTTTGCACTTGTCTCTGATAAGCTTGCCTTCACAATCTACGGTCGCAGATGAAATCTGCAGTCCGCACTTTGAGATTCTATGCCTGTTTTTGTCCTTGAGTTCAGATCACTCCTTCTTGAGTTGGATTTCATCTTAGTGGTTCATTTTCCAATACTGTTGCAATTAAGCATATTTTATTAGTTTTCGAAAACACAATTAAATGGTTTTGGACTAAAATGAAAGATAAAAGGCACTAATAAGTAGTCAAAATCTCCACTTATCAACTCCCCCAAACTTAAGCTTTTGCTTGTCCTCAAACAAATAAGGTAATTCCCACCTCCACAAGTTAAGAGCTATTCCAGCTATTCTAAGATGCATCAATCACACATCAAATGGGACCAACAATTACCCACAACACTTATGAATTATCAACAAGGCAATGATTTGAATTTTTATGTACAAATAGTTCTAATGTGACACTTGAGCATCAAGATCTGACACTATTCATCAAGGAAGCTCGCTCTTTCATATAGATCATTGTGGATCCCAAACTCCTCCTCTTCTACTCTCGGTTAGCATATCTCACTTAAGAATGTAGCACTCAATTCAAAGATTTGTGAAAGGTTCGCTCATCTCTCTCAAAAGAATGTCACAAGTACGGCTCTAAGTACCATATGCTTGCCCCTCATGTAGATCACCACTAATGTAAGCTCACTCGGCTTGAAATCACGTACGACTTTTTCGAAATATAATGAAAGCTTTTGGACTAAGGTCGGATATGTTGGAATAGAATGGGTTCATCTTTTCTTAAGCACTCTATTTTCTCTTATTGGCTCATGTTTTTCTAACTCTTTGAGGTATTTTCTTTTCCTTAGGGGAACTAGAGGGACTTGACATCACTCTTTCTTGGTCATGATATTCATTTTCTCCTTCTTTATTTTCTCCATGCCTTGCATCGTTACTTTACTTTGAATCCCTTCGACTCTTCAACTTATTCACTTTCTTTTTGCATTTCTCTTTTTGTTCTTTCTTTCTTTTTCTTTGCCTTTCCTTTTCATCATGTCTTTTCTTTTTTTGTGCCTTGATACCTTTTTCAAACTCCTCGTCTCTCCCCCAAACTTATGTTTTAGCCAATTGTTTCTCAAGAGTGTTAAGAAAAGCTCGGGTTCCAAGAGAGGGTCACTACAAAACGGATAAAGACTTGTAATATGTTTATCAAATGAGAAAGGTTTTAGGCTCAAATGGGTTGACTGGGGATAACAACATTGGTGGGACATGGAAAATTTCAAGCGGGTCAAGGAGAGCCTACAATCACTTATCAAGCCAAGCAAAACTTAAAAGTTTGTCTAGAAACACATTCGAGGCAAGTTCTAGACCATTCACACGGGTAATTGGACTTGAAACAAAAACATCTCACCTCACACACAGCTGGATTGTTAAAGAGGATAGAGTCGAGGGCCCACAACAACCATATTCAAGATTGAAAATCACTAATGTTTCGATTAAACCACTTGATGATTGCTTAAGTCAACACAAGAGTCAGAATGTCACTAACTAGAGCTATTTCTTTCCAAGAACTTGTTTTTAATCATAAGCACATAGTTAGGTGTGTTTGTACCAAGTGAAGCATGTTTGACTCTTTGAGTTCAACTTAATTATATCTTCTTATTCATTATTACTACTATTCTTACCTAAACACCAAAACTGGACTCAATCCCTTAAGAAGGTTGTCACGCCATCCATCGTTGGGAAGAGTCACCTGATTTACACAAAACCTACCTCTAGAAAGAACCGTGACATTAAGAAAACTAAAGGCTTATTGTTCACTTAAACATAAAAAAGAAACTACTAGATTAAAAAGAAGTTATTAGATTAATCAAGAAGCTATTAAATTAAACATTGACTACTAAGAAAGCAAAATAAAAAAGCTACAAAGCAAGCTACTGAAAGCATAAATGAATATATATAATGAGAGATAAAAAGAGAAGAAATATATACATCAATAGAGAGAAAGGGAAGAACATATACATAATTAAAAGAAAAAGGAAAATGTTATCAGTTATTACAAACCAAATGTCAAATAATCCAAATTTCAAATAAACTCCACCCCCGAATAAAAATAAGCGTTGTCCCCAATGCTTTACAAAATAAGAATAAGGAAGGGTAAGAGTAAAGAGGGCCCCTTATGTGGCCTTGGACATCTCTGTGTCCATAGCAGCATCACCGCCCTCAGGCTCCTCCAACTGGATCTCATCATCTTCGGCTCTGGGAGTAGATGGGTTGGTGAACATCTATCACACCGCCTCAGCAATGTCAACAACCAGGTCTGCCTCCTTAGACTGGTCATCTGGTGCCTCTGAAGCTGATGGTGCTGTTGGATCCAGTAGTGCTGTTGGAGCTGTCTCCATCAGTAGGTTAAATGGAAGGTCACCATCTGCTGCTATCCTAGTCACCTCCTTCCGCAACTTGTCAATTGATTTCTTTGAAGCCTGGGATTTCCTCATCTTCTTCACCTTCTTCCCAAGCTCCTCAATCACTCCTCCATGTGCCACCAAAGTGTCCATGATGGTCTTCTGGTTCTCCAAAATCTTTTCAAAGTGTCCTCCACTGTCAGAGGAATCTGAGGTGTCGGGGTAGATGTTTGTGCTGCAACAACACTGGATAAGTCAGACAACTTTGCAGTAGCTATCTGCATCTAGTTGTTGAGGCTCACCAGTGTCTGGGAGACTCGTAGCACAGAAAGTGGATGAACAGGCATAGGCACCAACCTCAAAGTAGAAGTGGAGGGAACTGATGCTAATGACCCTGAAGATGGAGGTGGAGGCATGATGGCTATACTGGCGGAAAGCCCGGCTGTAGTGGAAGGTATGTCTGTTGAATCTGCAACTACCAACGAAGGCTCATCAGACTGGCCTATGGTACTAGTCGATTGACCCTTGTTCTTCGGGTTCCTCGGGTCCATCAGAGAATACCAAGTGAAGGACTTCTTTGCCCGAACCTTCATGTCAAAACTCTTTGACTCCACCCCTGCATCTGTAAGATACTCCGTGATAGTGTTGGGATACGGGTAGGAGCTTTCACCTTGCCTTCCAACCAGAGACATGTTGGCCGACATCATGACACCCACATTGATTGGGTACCCGGCCATGATGGAAGCAACTGGACCTGCCCTCGAAATTGGGAGATTGGTTCCATTCTGGCATGGATCTAGTCTGTTGCACACAAATGTCTGCCATCCTTTTGCTTCAAAGTTGAGGGTGTTCCGCTGGATAGGAACCCTTGCTGTGATCCATGGTAGTGGTGGTCCTAGAACTGCCAAAATCTTAGCTAGCCAAGAGCGAGTTGCATCACCCAGTGCGAACTTCTCCAGATATTGCATCGGTTTTACATCCTCAAACCCTAAATATGCATTTAGGGTGCTCTGATCGAATCTCACTTTTAAGTTCCTCACTTTCGTCACTTTGGTCCCCTTCTTGATATGCGCAATATTGGCGTATAATTCCCGGACCAAGTGCTCTTTGGCATCCACCACACTTTGAGTGAACTATGTCCACCCTTTTGTCCCCTAGGATTGTCTTGACACATTTGAGTTGTATCCATCCAGATTTTTCAACAAAAACTGCTGCTCAAGAGTGAGCGATCTCTACGGCCACCACTCTCGAAACCTGTTGAATGCAGTTAGGCTCATAAATCTATCTTCCTAAACTACCTTCTTCTTCAACCTCTCAAGGCCGGAAACTCTGGTATCACCCTCCCGCTCATCATCCGGAATATCATCCTCGTCCATTGTAGTAGCTGGTGCATCGGAGGCATGTGTAGATGAGGGTTTGAACCCTGACTGTCCTCTTCCGAACCCTCGAAAAGTGATCTCTGAGGTGGAGGGATCATCTCGGAGCTGATATCTCCCTTGAAGCTGTTGTGGCCGTGATTAAGAATTAGGTTGCTTTTTCACAGAGTTGCCCTCTGATGCTTCCGTAGACGGGACATATGAACTTCGTTCAGCGGGCTCAGCTCTACCTCTCTCAGCTATCGCCTTCTTGGATATAACTCTTTGCACGACGAGTGGTAAGGTGCTCTAACCTCAGCCTCGGGAGGGTTTAACCCCCCCTTTTGATATATCACCACGTCTATGAAACCTAACCATTTTCTACTATAAACAACAACATGAGTCAGTTATCGTTTAAGTGCACAATAGCAGACAGTTGCAGAACAAAACTTTATGCAGGGTAGGGAAGTGCAGTCCGCACATTTTTGAGTGCAGCTGCAGATGGGGTTGTGCGGACCGCACAATTTGAAAGTGCAGTCGCAGTGATGATTCTGCGGTCCGCACAATTTTGAGTGCAACCGTACATCTAAAGTGCGGTCCGCACAATGAATACTAAAAAATGACAACTCTTTGAAGACATAGAATGCCTCGATCTGCAGCCGCACACATTTTTTTGCGGCCGCGATTGAATTTTTGCAGACTGCACAATTTCAAGTGTGGTCCGCACAATCTAGCTACACCAATTTCCCTAACCTACAGATCTGCGGACTGCACAATTTCAAAATTTATCGGGCAGACGTCTAGGGTTTCAATTTTTTGCACACAAATTTGACATGGTAGTAGCAATTAAATAATATCAACCAAATACCCATCACCCATATAGCAAATATGAGTTTACCAAACACAAATTATAGCCCACATGGTTATGAATTTGACAGTTGGTCTACAAATAACTAAAAAATTAAGAACTAAATTAAGAAAATTGAAAAATTCTAAAGATGATTTGAACATACTAGTGATGAAGTGGTGTTAAGGAGTGATCAATGATAATGATTAGGAGGCAGATGAGTGATTCAGTTGTGCAAGATTTTAGCCTTTGTATTATGTTCTCAGAAGTTGTAAAAGTTTCAAGAGTAGAGTGAGGTGTACTATTTATACTTAACATGATTTTTTAGAGTTCAAGAGATGAGTGCGGCCGCAGAATTCCTTCTGCGGTCCGCACTCTAATACCTATTGTGCAATTGTACTTTGATGATATGTGGTCCACAGAATTCCTTGTAAGACTGCACATTTTGGTGCGGACCGCACATTTCCTTGTGTGGCCGCACTTTGGCCATTTATCTGATAAGCAAACTTCAGAGAGTGTGCAATTTTTGATTTGTGCGGCCGCATATCCCTTCTACTGTGGCATTCCAAATTGTGCGGTCTGCAGTTTTTCTATACTTAGCCAATTTTCTGAGCACAGTCCCTGAAAAGCACACTCATTCCTGCAACACACTTCAAAATCAGTTAGCGGAAAATAAGACCTATCTAAAGAAGAAGAAAAAGAAAATTAAAAGGAAACATGAGTTGCCTCCCACGAAGCGCCTGATTTAACGTCGTGGCATGACGTAAATTACTATCACTTGAAATGAATTACTGCCATGATGTGGCCATCACGAACTTTTCCCAGATAATGCTTTACCCGGTGACCATTGACTCTAAACACTTCATCATTTTTATTCTTCAAGTCCAATGCACCAAAGGGTGTCACACCCACAAGCTCAAACAGGCCACTCCATTTAGACTTTTTCTCGGAAACATCCGTAACCGAGAATTGAAAAACAACACAAGATTACCTTCTTCAAACTCCTTGTTCTGAATTTACTTATCATGGAGGCACTTCATCTTCTCCTTGTATAAGGATGAACTTGTGTATGCATGATACCGAAACTCATCCAACTCATTCAATCGTACCACCCTTAAGTTGGAGGCGGCATTCCACTCAAGATTCAACTTCTTTAAAGCCCACATGACTTTGTGCTCAAGTTCCAACGGAAGATGACAAGCTTTTTAGAACACCAACCGGTATGGAGACATTCCGATAGGTATTTTGTAAGTTGTCCTATAAGCCCATAAAGCATCATCAAGTTTCTTGGACCAATCCGTCCAGCTAGCATTCACTGTTTGGGACAAAATACTCTTTATCTCCCGGTTGGAGACTTCCACTTGGCCGCTTGCTTGTGGATGATAGGGAGTCATAACTTTATGAGTGACACCATACTTGATGAGTAAAGAATCAAAAGATTTGTTTCAAAAATGCGATCCCCCATCACTTATGATATCCCTTGGAGTACCAAATCTTGTAAAAATGTTCTTCTTCAAAAATGCCACCACACTTCTCGCTTCATTGTTGGGCAAAGCAACGGCCTCAACTCATTTGGACACATAATCAACCGTGACCAAGATGTAGGTGTTTCCACAAGAACTCACAAAAGAACCCATGAAATTAATACCCCATACATCAAAAATATCAATCTCCAATATGGTGGTGAGGGGTATTTCATTTTTCTTTGAGATTCCACCGGCCCTTTGACATTCATCACAACGCTTGACGAGATCACTTGCATCTTTGTAAAGATTGGGGCAAAAGAAACCACAACTTAACACTTTGGCCGTCGTTCTTGCTCCACCATGCTGACCACCATATGGCGAAGAATGACAAGCCCTAAGAATTTCACCTTGTTCCTCTTTTGGTACACATCTTCTAGTCACTCCATCCGTACAAATTCGGAAAAGGTACGGTTCATCCCAATAATAGTCTTCACAATCCCGCTTGAGCTTCTTTCTTTGGTATAAAGAGAACTCAACTGGAATGATACCATTCACAAGATATGCTAGATCCGCGAACCAAGGCACCACTTTCATAGAAATAGCCAAGAGTTTCTCATCGAGGAAGGAGTTATTGATTTAAAAGCCATCACGCGGCCTCCCCTCCTCCTCCAAACGAGATAAGTGGTCCGCCACTTGGTTTTCACTTCCTTTTCGATCTTGGATATCTATATCAAACTCTTGAAACAAAAGTACCCATATCATCAACCGTGCTTTGGAATCCTTCTTGCTCATAAGGTAGCGAAGTGCCGCATGATCCGTGTGAACAATGACTTTTACACCCATCAAGTACGGGCAGAACTTCTCCATAGCAAAGGCAACGACAAAGAGCTCTTTCTCCGTAACAGTGTAGTTGACTTGGGAACTATTCATGGTCTTACTATCATAGTAGACCAGATGAAAAATCTTGTTGATGTGTTGTCCCAAAACAACCCCTACCGCTACATCACTTGTATCGCACATGAGCTCAAAAGGGACACTCCAATTTGGAGTGGTGATTATGGGAGTAGTAGTCAACTTAAAATTTAGCAATTCAAAGGCTCTCATGCAATCATCATTGAAGTGGAACTTAGCATCTTTCTCCAAAAACTTGCACAACAGGTTCACCACTTCAAAGAAGTCCTTGATGAATCGCCAGAAAAATCCCGCATGGCCTAGGAAGCTCCGCACACCTTTCACCGAAGTTGGAGGTGGAAGTTTAGAAATCACCTAAATCTTTGCCTTGTCGACTTCAATGCCATTCTTTGAGATCTTGTAACGACCCGGCCGGTTGTTTCACGAGTTACAGCCCTGTTTCCCCCATTTTTGCTTCTTTATGTGTTGTTCAGCTATATTTCATCATATCGTGTTGGTTGTTCTGTGTTCGGAGTGGTCTTGGAGTGAAATGAGACACTTAGTCTCTTATTTAGAAGTTTAAGTTGGAAAAGTCAACCGGATGTTGACTTATGAGTAGAAGGTCTCGGATGTGAATTCTAATGGTTCAGATAGCTTCGTTAGGTGCTTTTGGACTTCGGAGCATGTTCGGAATATATTTTGGAGGTCCGTGATAGGTTTAGGCATGAATTGGTGAAATTAGAAATTTGGAGTTTTCGGTCGGCAGTGGAAATCTTGATATCAGGGTCAGAATAGAATTCTGACAATTGGAGTAGGCCTGTTGTGTCATTTGTGACGTGTGTGCAAAATTTCAGGTCATTTAGATGAGGTTTGATAAGTTTTTGTACGTTTGCGGAATTCAGAAGTTTGGAAATCCTTAAGCTTGAATCCGAGGGTGATTTGGTGTTTCGATGTTGTTTTGAGTGTTCTGAAGGTTGGTATAAGTTTGAATGATGGTATGTGACTTGTTGGTATTTTTGGTTGGGGCCCCGAGGGCCTCAGGATGAATTTGGAAGGTTATCAGAAAGATTGGATATGAATTGGAGCAGCCGAAGCTACTGCTTCTGTCATATCCGCACCAGCGGATTGGGAACCGCATGTGCGAGGCCACAGGTGCGTGGGCAAAGCCGCAGATGTGGAAGATTGGGAACTCAGGCAAAGCCGCAGGTGCGCACTAAGGACCGCATCTGTGGGACCGCAAATGCGGGTATGGACCGTAGATGCGGAATTCTCATGGTTAAAGTGAAAACCGTACCTGCGTTGGTTTTTTCGCAGGTTCATCATCGCATAAGCGACTTGGAGACCGCAGGTGCGTAAATCGCTGGGCAGAAACTATATAAGCGTCACTTCGCGAATTTAAGTCTTTTATCCACCATTTTTGGTCGAGTTGGAGCTTGAGGATTGCAATTTCAAAGGAGAATTTAAGTGTTTTCAGTGGGATAAGCTACTTGGACCTTGTATCTTATGTTTGTGGCAATTATTTCATTGTTTATTCATGATTTTAATGGGAAAATTAGGGAAGAAATTGGGAGATTAGAGCTTGAAATTGGAGAGTTTAAATTGGGAATTTGAGGGGCTATTTGAGGTCCGATTTTGATGATCTTGATATGTATAGACTCGTGGGAGGATAAGGATTCTAGTGATGTGATTTTTTCCAGATTCCGAGATGTGGGCCCAGGGTTCGGGTTTGGCTAATTTCGGGAGTTTGAGTTTAATTTGATAATTTTCACGTGGGCTTTGTTACTTTGGCATGTATTGATGATGTGATTCTGATTTTGGATAGAATCAGGGCAATTTGAGGCCGACTCGAGAGGCAAGGGCATTGCGGAGTAGATTTTCATCTGGTTCAAGGTAAGTAACGATTGTAAATCTAGACCTAAGGGTTTGAAACCCCGAAATTTCGTACTATTTTGATAAATGAGGTGCACACATGCTAGGTGACGGGCATGTGGGCGTGCACCTGTAGGGATCGAGACTTGATCCGTCCCATGAAAACTGAAGAGTTGTATATTTTGATAAACTATATATGAAATCTATGTGTTTAGAAATAATTCTGTTAACTTGGGTTGAATGCCATGTTTAGAGCCTTGTGCCGTACTATTTGGACCCTCAGGGGTATTTTACTACTATCCTCACACTGTTTTGATTTGAAAGCATATCCTTAGTCTTGATTTTTACCTATTTATTGTGTGATTCAGTTTCATTACTCTACTTTCAAATATATGAAATCTGTTTGGGCTGAGTTCCCTGATTTTTCACAGAAATGCCCGAGTGGCTGTGAGGTTGATGACTGAGAGAGGTCGAGGACCTTTTGGTGAGGATTATATAATTATGGATCGGGCTACATGCCGCAGCGATATATATGTATATGGATCGGGCTGCACACTGCAGCGATATGTTGGATCGGGCTGCACGCCTCAGCGATATAGCGCTTGGGCTGTAGGAGCCCCTCCGGAGTCTGCATACACCCAGTGAGCGCAGTCAACTCTATATTTATTGATCGGGATGCACGCCGTAACAGTTATTATAAGATATCTATTAAGCGTGGGTGTTGAATGTGAGTGCTGATTGATGAGAGTTGAGTCAAGAGTGACTGAGAGGCTTTCTCGAGGGGCTATCTATATGAGTGATACCTTGCCCGAGGGGCTTGTTTTATGAAATTACTATTTTTTTCACTCTTCTTTTATACTGAGCCTTTATTGAATATGTTGAACAAATGTTTTAACCAACTTTCATTGAAACTGGAGTTTTTACGAGATGTTCGAAAATTGAATTACTGATTTGACTTTATTATTTCTATTGAGTTTCTATGTTATGAGATGTATACAATTTTAAATGCTCGTCACTACACTCAGTCTTTATTTATAATTGTTACTTACTTAGTTGACGTACTCATGTTACTCCCTATACCCTATGTGGAGATCCAGGTGCCAGAGCATCCGAGTGAGAGCTGATCTGTGCATTCAGAGTATTTTTCGGAGATAGCAAGGTAGCTGCACGGTGTTCGCAGCCCTGCCTTTCTCTTTCCTATCTTTAGTATTATATATCTCAGTCTTATCTTGTATTGAGTAGACAATATCATACTGTATTTTAGTGGTTCATGACTAGTGACACCATAATCGGGCAGTGTTTGATGTATTTGCATATTTGTTTTCCGCTTATTTTGACACATTAATATGAAAGATTTGTGATCATATTTGATTAGTAAATGAATTTACAAAAGGCCTTTATGTTATTAATGTTAAATTGACTGACCTAGTACTGCGATAGGAGCCATCACGACTGGGGTGGTTTGGGGTCGTGACAAGTTAGTATTAGAGCCTAGGTTACATAGGTCTCACTAGTCATGAGCCGGTTTAGTAGAGTCTTGCGGATCAGTACGGAAACGTCTGTACTTATCTTCGAGAGGCTGCAGAACCTTTAGGAAAAACTTCACATTCTTGAATTCTTGTCGTGTAAATCTGTTGATTCTGATAACTAAACTTCTGTTAGTCTATTCTCTCACAGATAGTGAGGACACGTGCTACCGGTCAGGACAGACGGCCACCAGTACCACCAGTTGGGGCCACTAGAGGCCGAGGTTGAGGCCGTGGTAGGGGCAGGGTGTAGCCCGCACAGTAGCTAGGGCAGCACTCGCAGATCCACCAACCACCCCAGTTCACGATCAGGTCCCAATTGCGGACGCTCCAGCAAGACCAACTCAAGCACCGGCTGTGCCGATTGTTATTCTAGGCCTTTAGGAGGGCCTATCCTAGATTTTATCAGTATGCACTGGCCTAGCTTAGACGGTCTCAGTTACTACGGACGCAACCACTTCTCAAGCTTGGGGAGGCACCCAAACTCCCCCCGCTCGCACACCTAAGCAGGTTGTGCAGGGACTTCAGACACCGAAGGCACCTCCAACCCAACCGGTTGCACCCCCTCAGGATTATGTGGTACCAGTTATGCCTGACGGCGAGTAGCGTCGATTGGAGAGGTTTGGTAGACTTTAGCCTCTGACTTTCAGTGGTGCAGAGGGTGAGGATGCCCATGGTTTCTTGGACAAGTGTCAGAGGATGCTTTGGACCGCAGGTATTTTGGAGACCAGTAGGGTCTCGCTCACTACTTTCCAATTTTTAGGAGCTACCTTTACTTGGTGGGAGGCTTATGAGAGGCGTAGGCCTGTTGATGCATCGCCCCTTACCTGGCAGCAGGTCTCCGCTCTCTTTTTGGAGAAGTATGTGCCACAGTCTCGTAAGGAGGAGCTGCGCAGGCAGTTCGAGCAGTTGCGTTAGGATGATATGACTGTGATGCAGTATAAGATGAGATTTTCAGAGCTAGCTCGTCATACTGTTTGGTTGGTTCCTACGGATAGAGAGAGGATCAGGAGGTTCGTGGATGGCCTCACATATCAGCTTCAGATTCTCATGACCAGAGAGAGGGTGTCAAGTGATACTTTTGAGTAGGAGGTTGATATTTCTCGAGAGATTGAGTCAGTTCATCACCAGGAGAGAGATGAGCGGGTGGCCAAGAGGTATTAGAGATCTGGTAGTCTTGGAGGTGTTCCTTCGGGAGGTCAGTTTCAGCACGGCAGAGGCTATCCATTCAGACATACTCAGTCAGCCCGCTCAGTTCATCATGGGGCATCATCGGGCCATGGTCCTCATAGTTCTCATCAGGGCCATTCATCATTTAGTGCCCTTCCATCCTAGAGTTCATCCCGTGCTCCATCAGTTCAGGGCTCTTCCATACCAGGTTGTTCGACTGGTCATCCCGGTGTTAGTGGTTCCCTTCAGTCCCCGTCCCCCATACCAGGGAGTTGTTATGAGTGTGGAGAGTTTAGGCATATGAGGAGATTGTGTCCTCGTCTTCTTGGGGGTCCATCTCAGTAGATGAGTCAGCCCTCGACTTCAACTCCAGTTACTTTACCACCCGCCCAGGCAGCTAGGGGTGGAGGTCAGTCAGCTAGGGGTCACCCTAGAGGGGGAGGTCGATCCGGTGGTGGTCAGGCCCATTTCTATGTGCTCCCAGCTAGACCAGATGCTATCGCTTCAGATGCTGTAATTATAGGTATTGTCTCAGTTTGCCACAGAGATGCCTCTGTATTATTTGATCCTGGTTCCACTTTTTCGTATGTGTCATCGTATTTTGCTCGTAATTTGGATATGCCTCGTGAGTCTCTTATTTCATTTGTTCATGTATCTACTCTAGTGGGCAATACTATTATTGTGGACCGCGTATATCGGTCGTGTGTGGTGACTATTCGGGGTTTGGAGACCCGAGTGGATCTTTTGTTGCATTGTATGGTGGATTTTGATGTGATATTGGGAGTGGGTTGGTTATCTCCGTGTCGTGCTATTTTGGACTGTCATGCTAAGACAATGACATTGGCTATGCCAGATGTGCCACGAATTGAGTGGCAAGGTTCGACGGATTATATCCCCAGTAGAGTGATTTCGTTTTTGAAGGCCCAACAGATGGTTGGGAAGGGTTGTCTTTCTTATTTAGCCCTTGTGAGGGATGTTAGTGCAGAGACTCCTACCATTGATTTAGTCCCGGTAGTGAGGGACTTTCCTGATGTGTTTCCTGCAGACCTTTTGGGCATGCATATTGACTTCGGTATTGATTTGGTTCTAGGCACTCAGCCCAGTTCTATTTCACCGTATCGTACAGCACCGACAGAGTTGAAGAGCAGCTTCAGGAACTCCTTGATAAGGGGTTTATTAGGCCTAGTGTGTTGCCTTGGGGTGCGCCTGTTCTATTTGTGAAGAAGAAGGATGGCATGATGAGTATGTGCATTGATTACAGGCAGTTGAACAAAGTTACAATCAAGAACAAGTATCTTTTGCCTCGTATTGATGATTTATTTGACCAACTTTAAGGAGCGAGAGTGTTCTCCAAGATTGATCTCCGTTCAAGGTATCACCAGTTGAACATTAGGGACTCAGATATTCTTAAGATAGCTTTCAAGACACGATATGGTCATTATAAGTTCCTTGTGATATCATTTGGGCTAACCAATGCCCCAGCAGCGTTCATGCATCTGATGAACAATGTGTTTCGGCCTTATCTCGACTCGTTTGTGATTGTTTTCATTGATGATATTCTGGTGTACTCGCGTAGTCAGGAAGAGCACGCTGAGCATTTTAGAGTTGTATTGCAGCGGTTGAGAGAGAAGAAGCTTTATGCAAAGTTCTCCAAGTGTGAGTTTTGGCTCAATTCAGTGGCTTTCTTGGGGCACGTAGTGTCCAGTGAGGGTATTCAGGTTGATCCGAAGAAGATAGATGCGGTTCAGAGTTGGCCCAGGCCATCCTCAGCTACAAAGATTCGCAGCTTTCTTGGTTTGGCTGGTTATTACCGTCGGTTCATTCAGGGATTTTCATCTATCGCATCACCCTTGACCAAATTGACTCAAAAGGGTGCTCCATTCAGGTGGTCAGATGAGTGTAAGGTGAGCTTCCAGGAGCTCGAGACTGCTTTGACCACAACTCTAGTGTTAGTTTTATCATCGGCTTCAAGTTCATATACAGTATATTGCGATGCTTCTAGAGTTGGTATTGGGTATGTAATGATGCAGGAGGGTAGAGTGATTGTTTATGCTTCTTGTCAGTTGAAGCCCCATGAGAAGAACTACCATGTTCATGATTTAGAGTTGGCTGCCATTGTTCACGCGTTGAAGATTTGGAGGCATTATCTTTATGGTGTGTCTTGTGAGGTGTTTACTGATCATCGTAGCCTCTAGCACTTGTTCAAGCTGAAAGAACTCAATTTGAGGCAGTGGAGATGCTTGGAGCTGCTAAAGGACTATGATATCACTATCTTGTACCATCCGGGGAAGGCTAATGTAGTGGTCGATGCCTTAAGTAGGAAGGCGGTGACTATGGGCAGTTTGGCATATATTCCTGTTGGGAGAGACCTCTTGCAGTTGATGTTCAGGCCTTGGTCAATCAGTTTGTGAGGTTGGATATTTCGGAGCCCAGTCGGGTCTTAGCTTGTGTGGTTTCTCGACCTTCCTTGTTTGATCGCATCAGAGAGCGCCAGTATGATGATCCTCATTTGCTGGTCCTCAAGGATAGAGTTCAGCACGACGATTCCAGAGATGTGACTATTGGTGATGATGGGGTACTGAGGATGCAAGGCCGGTTATGTGTGCCCAATGTAGACGAACTTCAGGAGTTGATTCTTGAGGAGACTCATAGCTTGCGGTATTCCATCCATCCGGGTGCCACGAAGATGTATCCGGATTTGAGATAGCACTACTGATGGAGGAGGATGTAGAAGGATATAGTGGGATTTGTAGCTCGGTATCTCAATTGTCAGTAGGTAAAATACGAGCATCAGAGACCGGTGGCTTGCTTCAGCAGATGGATATTCCAGAGTGGAAGTATGAGCAAATCATCATGGATTTCGTAGTTGGACTCCCATAGACTTTGAGGAAGTTTGATGCTATTTAGGTGATTGTGCATCGGCTGACCAAGTCCGCGCACTTCATTCCAGTATGTACTACCTATTCTTCAGAGCAGTTAGCAGAGACTTATATCTGAGAGATTGTTCGCCTGCATGGTGTCCCAACTTCCATCATTTCAGATAGAGGTACTCAGTTCACATCATAGTTTTGGAGAGTCGTGCAGTGAGAGTTGGGTACTCAGGTTGAGATGAGCATAACTTTTCACCCTCAGACGAACGCGCAGTCCGAGTGCACTATTCAGATATTGGAGGACATGTTGCGTGTTTGTGCCATTGATTTTGGGGGCTCATGGGACCGGTTTCTACCGCTCGCAGAGTTTGCATATAACAACAGTTATCAGTCGAGTATTTAGATGGCTCCATATGAGTCTTTATATGGGAGACGATGTAGATCTCTAGTAGGATGGTCTGATCCAGGCGAGGCCATGCTTTTGGGTACAGACTTGGTGCAGGATGCTTTAGACAAGGTGAAGGTGATTTAGGAGCAGCTTCGTACAATGCAGTCGAGACAAAAGAGTTATACTGACAGGAAGGTTCGTGATGTGTCTTACATGGTTGGGCAGAAGGTTATACTGAAGGTTTCACCCATGAAGGGTGTTATGAGATTTTGGAATAAGGGTAAATTGAGTCCTCGGTTCGTTGGCCTTTTGAGGTGCTTCGGAGGATTGGGGAGGTGGCTTATGAGTTGGCTTTGCCACCTAGCTTGACGAGTATGCATCCGGTATTTCATGTTTCAAGCTCTGGAAGTATATTGGTGATCCGTCTTATGTTTTGGATTTCAGTATGGTTCAGTTAGATGGTGATTTGACTTACGATGTGGAGCTAATGGCTATTTTGGAGCGGCAGGTCGAAAACTTGAGATCAAAGGATATAGCTTCAGTGAAAGTGCAGTAGAGAGGTTGGCCCATGGAGGAGGCTACTTGGGAGACTGAGCGGGAGATGCGAAGTAGATATCCTCACTTGTTTGAGGCTTTATGTATGGTTCTTGACTCATTCGAGGATGAACGTTTGTTTAAATGGGGGAGGATGTAACGACCTGGTTTGTCGTTTTATGAGTTACAGCCACGTTTCCCCCATTTCTGCTTCTTTATGTGTTGTTCAGCTATATTTCAACATATCGTGTTGGTTATTCTATGTTCGGAGTGGTCTTGGAGTGAAATGAGATACTTAGTCTCTTATTTAGAAGTTTAAGTTAGAAAAGTCAACCGGATGTTGACTTATGAGTAGAAGGTCTCAGATGTGAATTCTGATAGTTCGGATAGCTTCGTTAGGTGATTTTGGACTTAGGAGCGTGTTCAGAATATATTTTGGAGGTCCGTGATAGGTTTAGGCTGGAATTGGTGAAATTGAAAATTTGAAGTTTCCGGTCGGCAAGGGAAATCTTGATATCGGGGCCGGAATGGAATTCCGACAATTGGAGTAGGTCCGATGTGTCATTTGTGACGTGTGTGAAAAATTTTAGGTCATTCGGATGAGGTTTGATAGGTTTTTGTATCATTTGCGAAATTCAGAAGTTTGGAAATCCTTAGGCTTGAATCCGAGGGTGATTTGGTGTTTCAATGTTGTTTTGAGTGTTCTAAAGGTTGGTATAAGTTTAAATGATGGTATGTGACTTGTTGGTATTTTTGGTTGGGGACCCGAGGGCCTCGGGATGAATTTGGAAGGTTGTCGGAAAGATTGGACTTGAATTGAAGCAGCTGAAGCTGCTTCTGTCATATCTGCACCTGCGGATTGGGAACCGCAGGTGCGAGGCCGCAGGTGCATGGGCAAAGCCGCAGATGCGGAAGATTGGGAACTCAGGCAAAACCGCAGGTGCGCACTAAGGACCACAGATGCGGATATGGACCGCAGGAGTGGAATTCTTAGTGTTTAAGTGAAAACCGCACCTGCGATGGTTTTTTCGCAAGTGCGGCGTCGCAGAAGCGACTTGGAGACCGCAGATGCGGAAATCGTTGGGTAAAAACTATATAAGCATCACTTCGTGAATTTCAGTCTTTTATCCACCATTTTTGGTGAGTTGGAGCTTGGGGATTGCGATTTCAAGGGAGAATTTAAGTGTTTTCAGTGGGGTAAGCTACTTGGACCTTGTATCTTATGTTTGTGGAAATAATTTCATTGTTTAGTCATGATTTTAATGGGAAAATTAGGGAAGAAATTGGGGCTTGAAATTGGAGAGTTTAAATTGGGAATTTGAGGGGCCATTTGAGGTTCGATTTTGATGATCTTGGTATGTATAGACTCGTGAGTAGTTAAAGATTCTAGTGATGTGATTGATAAGGATTCTAGTGATGTGGTTTTTATCAAATTCCGAGACGTGGGTTCGGGGGTCGGGTTTGGCCAATTTCGGGATTTGAGTTTAATTTAATAATTTTCGCGTGGGCTTTGTTCCTTTGGCATGTATTGATGATATGATTCTGATTTTGGATAGATTCAGGGCAATTTGAGGCTGAGTCGAGAGGCAAGGGCATTGCGGAGTAGATTTTCTTCTGGTTCAAGGTAAGTAATGATTTTAAATCTAGACCTGAGGGTATGAAACCTCGGAATTTCGTACTATTTTGATAAATGAGGTTACACACATGCTAGGTGACGGGCACGTGGGCATGCACCTGTAGGGATCGAGACTTGGTCCGTCCCATGGCAACTGTAAAGTTGCATATTTTGATAAACTCTATATGAAATCTATGTGTTTAGAAATAATTCTGTTAACTTGGGTTGAATGCCATGTTTGGGGCCTTATGTCGTACTGTTTGGACCCTCAGGGGCATTTTACTGCTATCCTCACACTGTTTTGATTTGAAAGCATATCCTCAGTCATGATTTTTACTTGTTTATTGTGTGATTTATTTTCATTCCTCTACTTTCAAATATATGAAAACTGTTTGGGCTGAGTTCCCTGATTTTTCACCGAAATGCCCGAGAGAGAGGCCGAGGGCCTGTTGGTGAGGATTATATAATTATGGATCAGGCTGCACGCCGCAGTGATATATATATATATATATGTGTGTGTGTGTGTGTGTGTGTGTGTGTATGGATCGGGCTGCACGCTGCAACATTATAGCATTTGGGCTGTAAGAGCCCTTCCGGAGTCTGCACACCCCCAGTGAGCGCAGTCGACTATATACTTATGGATCGGGTTGCACGCCGCAACGGTTATTATGAGATATCTATTGAGCATGGGTGCTGATTGATGAGAGTGAGTCACGAGTGACTAAGAGGCTTGCCCGAGGGACTATATATATGAGTGATACCTTGCCCGAGGTGATTGTTATATGAAATTACTATTTTTTCACTCTTCTTTTATACTGAGCCTCTATTGAATATGTTGAACAAATATTTTAACCAACTTCCATTGAAACTGAAGTTTTTACGAGATGTTCGGAAATTGAATTACTAATTTGACTTTATTATTTCCATTGAGTTTCTATGTTATGAGATGTATACGATTTTAAATGCTTGTCACTACACTCAGCCTTTATTTATAATTGTTACTTACTGAGTTGCGTACTCACGTTACTCCCTGCACCCTATGTGCAGATCCAGGGGCTAGAGAATCCGAGTGAGAGCTGATATGTGCATTCAGAGTATTTTTCGGAGATAGCAAGGTAGCTGCACGACATCCGCAACCCTGCCTTTCTCCTTCCTATCCTTAGTATTTTATATCTCAGTCTTATCTTGTATTGAGTAGACAGTATCAAACTGTATTTTAGTGGCTCATGACTAGTGACACCAAGATCGGGCAGTGTTTAATGTATTTGCGTATTTGTTTTTCGCTTATTTTGACATATTAAGATGAAAGATTTGTTTGATTAGAAAATGAATTTACAAAAGACCTTTATGTTATTAGTGTTAAATCAGCTGTCCTAGTACTGCGATAGGCGCCATCACGACCGGGGTGGTTTGGGGTCGTGACAGATCTTATGGCCAAGGACAATGCCTTCTTCGACGATGAAATGACATTTCTCCCAATTGAGCATCAAGTTTGTTTCTTCATATCTTGCCAACACTTTGTCCAAGTTTGCTGGACAATCATCAAAAGAATTCTCAATCACCGAGAAGTCATCCATGAAGACTTCAAGGTAATCCTCTACCATGTCTGTGAAGATCGCCATCATACACCTTTGAAAAGTCAATGGTGCATTGCACAACCCAAATGGCATCTGCTTGAAGGCAAAAGTACCATAAAGATACGTAAAAGTAGTATTCTCTTGATCCTCTGGAGCAATAGGAATTTGATTGTAGCCGGAATACGCATTAAGGAAACAATAGAAAGCACGATCGGCCAATCTATCAAGCATTTGATCTAGGAAGGGAAGTGGGAAATGATCTTTCCTTTTGACTTTGTTGAGCTTATGATAGTCCATACACACTCTCCACCCGGTCACCATTCTTGTAGGAATCAACTCATTCTTATTATTGGTGACCACCATCATGCCCATTTCTCTGGGATACATTGAACCGGAGAAGTCCACGAAGTATCGAAAATGGGGTAGATAACCCCAGAATCCAACGACTTGATGATCTCCTTTTCGACAACCTCTTGCATAGATTCATTGAGTCTTCTTTGATGTTCAATTGATGGTTTGGCATCTTCCCCCAAGTTAATCTTGTGCATGCAAAATGCGGGGCTTATCCCCCGAATATCTGCCAATGTCCATCCAATAGCCTTCTTCCTCTTTTGTAGTACCGCCAATGTAGAATCTACTTGCACGTTAGTCAAACAAGAGGAAAGAATAATCGGTAAAGTAGAAGAAGGGCCAAGAAATTCATACCGAAGATGTGGAGGCAATGGCTTCAACTCCATGATAGGAGGCTCCTCGATTGAGGGCTTTGTTGGAGAAATTGTCCTATTTTCAAGATCCAAGGACAATTTGTGGGGATCATAAGTGTAGGACCATATTCCTTGTAGTGAGTTCACACATTCCATGAAGCCATACATCTCGTTATCATCAAAGTTGAGCAAGACGGCTCCAATGTATCATTAACATTTATCACAACACTTGTTTCATCTACAATCACATCGGTCGCCAAGTCCACGAAAGAACACACCTATTTGCTATTGGGTTGTCTCATGGACTTACACACATGGAAAACCAATTTTTCATCACCAACTCGGAAGTTAAGTTCTTCGGCTTCAACATCAACTAGGGCCTTCCCATAGTAAGGAAAGGTCTACCAAGAATAATCGGCACCTCATAATCAACTTCACAATCAAGAATGACAAAATCCGCCAGAAGAATGAATTTATCAACACAAACCAATACATCTTCAATCACTCCCAATGGTCTCTTCATGGTACGATCGGCCATTTGTAATCTCATAGATGTGGGTCTTGGTTGCCCAATTCCCAAAGTCTTGAAAACTGAATAGGGCAAAAAATTGATACTTGCCCCAAGATCACAAAGAGCTTTTGCAAACTTGGTACTTCCAATTGTGCAAGGAATCATGAAAGCACCGGGATCCTCCAACTTAGGAGCTATTGAATGCACGATTGCACTCACTTGATGAGTCATCTTTATAGTTTCAAAATTCATCGACCAATTCTTTGTCACCAAATCCTTCATAAACTTTGCATAATCGGGCAGTTTCTCTAAGGCTTCAACCAATGGCACATTGATGGATAGACTCTTCATCATGTCAATGAACTTTTTGAATTGATTCTTGCCATTTTTATTGGCAAGCCTTTGAGGATATAGAGGAGGAGGCCTAGGCATTAGTGCCTTAGCCTTTTGCACTACCAGTTTCGGTATGTCAACAATATGATCCCTAGACGGTTTCACGTCCTCTTGAGTATCCTCCACATTGTCACCAATATCAATATGCACTTCATCATTTGCTTGCACCATATTGTTCGGGCTCTCATCTTCTTGTACCACTTGCTCATCATCCACAAGTTTCCTTTGACTTGAGGTGGGTGCATCCCAACCTTTTCCACTCCTTGTAGTAATGGCCATGGTATATCCCGTGTTGTTCCCACCCTTTGGGTTCACCACCGTGTCACTTGGTAGTGCTCCCTTAGGACGAGTGTTGAGGGCTTGAGAGATTTTTCCCATTTAGACTTCCAAGTTTCGGATAGATGTATTGTGAGAGGCAAGTTGGGCATCGGAATCGGCATTCTTCTCCATCAATTGTTTAAACATGTTCTCAATTTGTCCCATCTAATTGTTGGAAGAACTTGGACCATGGGAAGGATAAGGAGGCGGGTTGCTTGGTTGTTGATACATCGGGGGCCTTTGAAAACCCGACCCCCAATTGCCTTGATTATTGTTCCATCCCCCTTGGTTGTTGCCTCCCCAATATCCTTGATTATTGTCATTCCAATTGCCTTGGTTATTTTGACTACTCCAATTCCCTTGATTGTTACCACTATTCCAATTACCTTGGTTGTTAGAATTCCAATTCCCTTGATTACCTAGAGGTCTCCATTGTTGTTGATTCAGGCCTTGAGAGTTGTTTCTTTGCCCTTGAAAGTTGTTCATATATTGCACTTCCTCCTCTTGTTCATTGTAAGATTCATCTTGATCAAACCCACTATCTTCTTGTACATAATTCTCCACATGGTTTTGCACTTATGGGCCCTTTTGCCTTCTTTTGTTCACCATCATATTAACTCCCTCAATGGCATTGACTTGCTTAGGATTTTATACTTGTTGAAGTTGATCTTTGGATAATTGATTCATTGTGGTGGTCAACTCGGCAGTGGCTTGCCCATGATCATGCCATTCTTTATGTAGGTGAATCACGTTCGAATCACCTTGAGGAACATATGCTCTACTTTTCCATAGCGATGAAGTATCCGCCATTTTATCTAAAATCTCACAAGCTTCCGCATACGGCGTTGTCATGAAATTTCCACAGGCAAGTTGGTTGACCACGCATTGATTGGTAGTGTTGATCCCCCAATAGAAAGTTTATTGAATCATAGCATATTATTATTGGGGCACTCTTTGATCATTGTTCGCTACCTCTCCCATATTTCGTGTAATGACCCATTAGGTTCTTGTTTGAATGCTAGAATCTTGTCCCTAAGAGTAGCCATATGCCCAGGAGAAAAGAACTTGGAAATAAATTTCTCTCCCAATTTATCCCATGTGTGGATGAAATGGTTTGACAATCTTTTTAGCCAATCCAAGGCTTTTCCCGTAGAGAGAAGAATAGCCTCAACCTGAAAGCCTCCTCGGAGACGTTTGTCTGTTTACTCCCCCAATAAGTACCCACAAATCCCGTCAAGTGTTTGTATGCATTTTGACTCGGAGCCCCGGTGAAGAATCCCCGTTGCTCTAGCCATGTGAGCATTACATTGGTGATTTGAAAGTTGTCCGCCCTAATGTGGGGCGGGACAATGGCACTTGCATACCCTTCATTCGGCAACACCTGTTGTGGAGCCACTCTTGGTGGAGGTGGGGGTGGAATTGGGGCGTTGTCTTGAGGCACCCGGTCTCTTTTATTTGCTTGAGGCTCAAGAAGAACCTCTTCAACTAGGTCATCTTCAACGTCCACATCCCCCAAGGCATCTTTTCGAGTTGATCATTGTTGTTTGCCAATTTGGTACCTACAATTGATTCACAAAAATCAGTAACAAGGAAGGAAAAGAAGACAATTCACACACAAAATCCAAATATATAGCTAAATCTGTTTTTAGCTCCCCAACAACGGCGCCAAAAATTGATCACGTCCAAATACACGCTTCTAACGAGGTATGACACAGTCTCTTGCAATAATAAAACCCAACAAGGAGTCCGGATCGAATCCACATGGAGCTACGATGGGAACTAGTAGTATATATTTGGAGTGAGTACGTAAAATATCTAGATTGTACTTCCACAAATAAGGTATTATTTTTACTTCTAAAATTAACTAAGGATTGCGAATCTAAAGGTATAAAACTAGAGATGATTGTTTTTGAATGTTTTTTAAAGATATAAAAAGGTTGTGACCATGACCTAGGTGTTTGCCTAATGGGATAAAGACTTTTATGCTATTTTATTGACTGGTGTATATTATAGCTCACAACACTATGTTTCCCACTCAATACATCTCGGTTAGAGAGTGGTTTCGCCAATTTGGCTTACTCAAGACCAAATGGGTATCTACCAAGATAGTTGATAAGAGCTCAGATCGGGTTGTTACTATCTCTATGTTGAACCCTTTAATTGGGTTAATCAATCTCTCAATTGATCCAATTCCTTATTAGCTAAGTTAATCTAGACTAGGCCTCTCTTTCTCAAGAAGAGACTAAGTCAAATATGCATAAATCAATGTTTGCAACCATTAATTTCACAATTGAAGCATGAACCTAGCTAAAAAACAAACACCCATTCATAAACAAGCATAAAATTAATCACCCATAAGGTTTACACACTAGGGTTGGGTCACAACCCTAGTAAAAATCTAGCTACTCATAGTGGGTATAAGAAGAAAACAAAAAAGAAAAGATAACAAAACTCATATTGAAAGGTTAAAATATAAAATCCCAATGTTAAATCACCAAAATAAGCTAAAGTTGCCTGAAGAAGCAAGAAGAAACGGCTACAACACTTTGAATATTCAAAACTTGACTTAATTTCATGAAACTATTCTATTTATACAAAGTTGGAATTTTCGGATAAAAATGCCCTTTCGGAGGTTCTGCGGCCGCACAATTCCATGTGCAATCCGCACTTTGCTTCAGCTTCACAGGATTGAATCTTTGCGGCCGCACAATTCTGGACCACAGCCGCATCTCTTAGTTTCTGCGGTCCGCACATTTCTAGGTGCGGCCGCGTAGGGCTTTTCTGCGGATCGCATATTTCTAAGTGCGGCCGCATAGATGACTTCTGCGGCCGCACAATAATTGTGTGTTCCGCACCTCCTTCGAACTCGATATGCAAACTCTCTAAACTTTCGCTCTTGCTTAGCTTCTGCGGCCGCACATTTCATGTGCGGACCGCACTTTACACTTGTCTCTGATAAGCTTGCCTTAACAATCTGCGGTCCGCACTTTGAGCTTCTGTGCCTGTTTTTGTCCTTGAGTTCAGACCCCTCATTCTTGAGTTAGATTTTATCTTAGTGGCTCATTTTCCAATACTCCTGCAATTAAGCATATTTCATCAGTTTTCGGGAACACAATTAAACGCTTTTGGACTAAAACGAAAGATAAAAGGTGCTAAAAGGTAGTCAAAATCTCCACTTATCAATCACGCATATATATCTCGAGACCGGCTCACACCAACCCGATACGGAAGAGATTTTCTCGAATTTGAAGTCAGCACCGGTTGGGCACCCCGCAGGAATGAACATATTCAGAAAGGGCTTCGATGTTTTTTCCTCAGCGGTAGTAGACGGAACATTATACTCTTCAGCTGGCCGCGAGGCAGAGGGTGTTTCTTTATGGGGAAGAGGTCTTCGCCATTTTCAGGGAAGCTAAGAGAAAAAAGGAAGTTAAAAGGATGTGCTTGACAATTGAGGCAAAGAGTTGAAGTTCTTATGAAGTGATCTCAGAAGTAATAAGAGAATTAATGTTGGAGAATATAGAAATTTCTAGTGTACGAGGGAAGAGGCTTTGAAAGTAAAGTTTGAATAAGATAATGAGGAGGTATTTATAGTTTGCAAACTATCGTTCAAAATCCATAATGGCCGACCAGTAACTGACAAACATTTAATGCCATTAAAGACGTGACTGACGAGATGTTTCGTTAGTTTTGTCGTTGCTGGTGCGGAGAATCGAGACGAAGATCGAGGGCTCATATTGTTTTTCGTCGTTTACTCTCTGAAAAATGAGGGGACTATCTGTATACGATCGAAACCGAGCTCGTCTATTGCATGACAGGTCGGGACTGAAACGTGATGGGTTGAAGCTCGACCCCCGATTATATCGAACCAAGGTACAAAGTTAGATCACCGAGCCCGTGACTCAGAAACCGACCCCGACTCCGAACAAGATCGAGGAAACTTTATCGGGCCAAATAACGAAAGGCCAAAATATCCGCAATCGGTCGGATATCACGGCAAAAGTCTCGGCACGTATCAAGGAGAGGCCGATTAGTTAGCAAATTATGAGGTTTTCTACCTTTTACAGAATTGTATCTAGAGTAGGACTCCTCTACTGTATAAAAGGGGGGGGTCTGATCATTTGTAAGACACAATGGTAACACACATCCCAAAGCAACATACTGTTATTTCTAGTTCTTATTATCTTGTCATTCTGTTCCAACATCGATTGAGGCATTTCTTGACTCGAGGGTGACCAACCTTCAAGATCAAGACTGTTCAACTTGTGTGATTTGCATTTATTTTCTTATTATTAAATTTAATATTAATTTGCTTTCCCAATTTGTATCAAGTTATATCACGTATCTTTAAAACCGCGTATAAATTCAATTGTTATCTGATTTTGAGGGTAAACAATACTTTTTCATAAATAGCCGGTTGATTTTACTATTTATTTTATTTAGCCGATATGTCTAAATTATACACTGATTATATATAATTATACACGTTAAATATATAGATTAAACATATAATATATACACATCCACCGATTATTTTTAATTTAAGCGATTTGGTGAATAACTATTTGGTACATACAGTTATAACATCGAAGAAGTAAATTGTTTAAATCAAATTAAGAATATTCAAGTCTTAAAAATTAAAATTTATACATGAGGCTAATAATGTCTTCGACAGGTAATAGCAATTATTGAGAAGTTCCATTTAACTGTCTTATTTTGAATTCTTTGTTCAATTAATTTTACTTTTCGATTAGTTAAGCGTGTTCTTATGAATACCTTGTTTAATTTTATAGCTGTTTGACTAGTGTCTCTCTCTCACACCATATAAAAGCTATGTCCCCAAACTATAGGATAATGGGATCCACGTAGCGGATAATTCTGACATTTGCTTCGCTCAATATATAGACGTTATTTTCATTCATTAAAATTAAAAGTATCACCAAATTAACACAATCTTTATACCCCATAACCCTATCCCTCACTTAGTATAGTGATCATATATCACCTACTTTATATCCACGTAATGGAAAATGATTCAAAAAAAAAAAAAGATTTTCGACGTGAAATATATTTAAGACAATATTTTTTCATGAAAAACTTACAGATGACTATATTGAATTCAACTATGTTCGACTCAAAATAATGGTTGAAGACTTGAAGAGATGTCCGTAACTTGATTTTCCTACCTTTGTATCCCCAAAGCTACAAATGACTCGCCAAGAACACTTCTTCTCCTCAACCATCATTTTAATGCAACACAATAGTGGTAAAAGTTATTGCAAAAAGCATAGTGAAAATTGTATACGGTAAAAATCGAAAAGTACAATTTTATGATCGTTAAGACTGCCTCCAGAAGGCTCGAGGCTCGGCTCAGGGTTCGACCCCGAGGGTTCTCAACGATCGACCTCGAGGCACTGCAAATCAAAGGTCATGATGGACAAACGGGAAGTTCCCAAGGCACGTGATTAAAGCTAACCAAGTCTATTAGGCTAGTTCAAGCCCGTACCGTGGCATTAAATGGCTGTACCAGCCATATATCTTTGTAATAAATGCATTTGTACTATGTTGGGATTCCCCCTCATATATAAAGAGGACCCTTGTCCTTTTGTAAAGCAACACAATATTGAATACAAGAACATTCTCTGCTATCTAATTTAAACACATTCTCTCTTGATTCTATTGCTTACATTTATTGTGTTCCATTAATTATTCTTCAATTATTACTCATTATTGGTCATAAAGAGCTCAGACTAAAGCTCTTAGAATTGTTAGTCTTTCATCGGCCGTTCATAGCCCAACACTTAGCTCGACCTCGAGGCCCCGTATAGGGCAGTTCGAGCCCCCGATTCTCGGCCACTCAGTTTGCGTAGCATAGTGCCTTCAAGCTCATATCTTATTTTCTAGTCTCACACTTAGCATCTACTGCCTAACAACTAGCATAAAAATAAATCATGTATTTTTAGACCACAAAATCAAATCTAATTGTAATTACCATTTTCAAGGTAAACAGTTTGGCGCCCACCGTGGGGCTAAAAATAATAGTGATTGTTTTCTTGCTGGTTTACTAAATAACGTAAGTTATTCTTCAGTCTTTTTCTTGCCCAAGAATCTTTGATTTCAGGTCAAAATGTCTAACTCAGTGAATGCACACGAAAACAACGGTCTTGAAGACCATGGAGAGAATGGTGTAGTTGTTCCAGGTGTCGGTGTACCACCACAAAACCCTGAGGAAGCACCAGAGACAATCCCTATGGACGTGATTTCATGCAACGCCCAACATGTCGATATAAGCTCCCACACAAACAGGAGTATACGCCAAGAAAACCAACATGAAGCTTAGAAAATGCCAGCTCAGGGGGAACAAGAGGTTAGCCTTCACGTTATTTTTGAGATGTTACAGGCACAACAGCTGGCGATTGCTAAACTGCAAAGCCACTAAAAAAATCCAAGCACAACAACACCGGAAATGGCTCCTCGGGCCGAGCAGGTACCGGAAATATCAATCAACAACGGGTCAACAACCGACCCTGCTATTATGAATATGCTCGAGGACTTCACGAAGAGGATCGAATAAGGCGAAAAGAAGATAGAAGCTAATGATGAAAAGGTTGAGACCTACAACTCGAGGGTCGATCAGATGCCGGGCGCACCCCCGATCCTGAAGGTTGTAGATTCAAAGAAGCTCGTGCAAAAGCCATTCCCACAAAATGCCGCTCCAAAGCCCATCCCGAAGAAATTTAGAATGCCCGATCTTCCGTAGTACAACAGAACCTCGGACCCCAACGAGCACGTCACTCCTTACACTTGTGTGGTGAAGGGCAACGACCTAAGGGACGACGAGATCGAATCCGTCCTGCTAAAAAAATTCGGAGAAGCACTTTCTAAAGGGGCCATGATGTGGTATCACAACTTAGCACCGAATTCAATAGACTCATTTGCCATGCTGGTAGATTCTTTCATAAAGGCACATGCCTGTGCCATCAAGGTGGCTACAAGGAAATCCGACCGGGAGTTCGTATCTCGCTTCAAATTGAGCAAATGGAATTATCACCAGTCTCCGATGACTGGGTAGTGCAGGCCTTCACCCAAGGTTTGAACAAACGAAGCTCGGTGGCTTCAAAGCAGCTGAAGTAGAATTTGGTTGAATATCGCGTCGTGACTTGGTCGGATGTCCACAACTGATACCAGACAAAGAATAGGGTCGAGAACAATCAACTGGGAGCCCCCTCAGGCTCGGTATATCCAAGTAGACTCCTGGCAAAGGAGCCAAAGCCAAATAAGGAAAGATACCAACCATACACTGAAGATTGAAGAAACGCCCCAAGGCGTAACATACCCCGAAATGACTGAAGGATAGGTCGAGGTCAGAATCCTAGGGGACTCGTAAACAGAGCCGAATTCGACAGATACATAGGCCTACTGAGGCACCCCGCCTGTCAGAATACAACTTCAACATTGACGTTTCAGACATCGTATCTGCCATCGGTAAAATCAGAGACACCAGGTGGCCAAGACCTGTACTATCAGATCCGTCGCAGAGGAACCCCAACTTAGTGTGCGAATTTTACAGCACACACGGTCATAGGACCGAAGATTGCAGACAGCTCCAAGAAGAAGTAGCGTGGCTACTCAGCAAAGGGCACCTCCGAGAATTCCTTAGATACCGAGCCAAAAATTAGTTTTGGGAAAGAGAGGCTAACGAAAAAAATAAAACAGAAGAACCACAACATGTCATTCACATGATTGTTAGGGGATTCGACGTCCCACAGGAACCCACAATCAAAAGAACAAAATATCTATCACCGGGGAAAAGCAAACTCGAGGTTACATACCCAAGGATGCTCTCACGTTCAGCGACATCGAGACCCTATCTCAGCCTGATAATGACGTGTTGATAATCTCTTTTCTTGTGAATACATTTCAAATTAAACGTGTACTTGTGGATCCAGGTAGCTCGGCCAACATTATCAGGTCGAGGGTGGTGGAGCAGCTCGGACTGCTCGACCAGATCGTGCCCGCCTCTCGAGTCCTCAACGGATTCAATATGGCGAGCAAAACAACAAAAAGGGAAATCACCCTCCCGGTCGACGTGGCCAGCACGACCCAAAATGTCAAATTTCATGTCATCGAAGGAGACATGAGGTACAATGTCTTGTTCGAAAGGCCATTGTCACACCTCCTTTTTCCGCCCCCGAGGGGGGCGTAGGGAGTTTTTCCAATTAAAGGACAATCGAAACGGGATTTGTTTATTTATTTCAGAGTCGCCACTTGGGAGATTTAGGGTGTCCCAAGTCACCAATTTTAATCCCGAATCGAGGAAAAGAATGACTCTGTATTACAGTCCGCGAACCAGAAATCCGGATAAGGAATTCTGTTAACCCGGGAGAAGGTGTTAGGCATTCCCGAATTCCGTGGTTCTAGCACGGTCGCTCAACTGTTATATTTGGCTTGATTATTTGATATAATACGTATTATAAACTTATGTGCAAATTTCATCCTTTGGCCGTTTTTATTATTATATTTTTAAAGAATGTGAACATCGTTTAAAAACATGTCTTTGGATTGCGTCACATAAAATGCATCCACGATCCGAAACGTATTTTTATTCGATGTTTTGGGATTTGGATTTGGGTCGCATAAATGCGTACTCGTGTTTAAGAATGTATTATTATATCGCGCCTAAAGCGATTAGCGCTTTATTACTTTGGGGAAGGCCGTGAAATTTGCTAAACGGCTCATCCCGAAGTTTAAGTACTCAATTAAATTTTTATCGAGGGCCCCGCAATTTGTGTGTTTTATTTGGCAAGGCTCGTCTCATTTATTTTAAAAGGATAATCCTAAAGTGCCTACATTTTTTCCTATTAAATTTGTCTTTACAAAATAAAAGAGAAAATGTCTTAATTTATTTACATGTTATTACCTAGTTACATTATACTAGGCATGTTCTCAGTTTGTCAAATTAAAAAAAAACATGGCAATCTAATTTTAATTCTAGACCATTTACATGCTGAAATTAACCAATATTATTTAACTTAAACAATATTTCTGTCAAGTTCCTACTAGATGGCATATTCGTTTGATTTTTGACTCGACGAAGTTACTACACCATTTATTTATTTAGGCAATATATGCAGATAGTTCAACTGTTAAGCTATCGTCGAATGTTCCACTATGTGTATTAAATAGCTACATGATTCTGATTTTTTGCAAGCTAAATAATTTGTACATACAAATAAAAATCAGAATATAATTAAAGCTAATTCAGAATTTCAACTCTTCATTTTTCGTATTCATGCTTCATATTCGGATTACAATAACCAGCTTTTCAGTTGTGTACCTGATATTGGAAGCAAAAGAAAATGAAGATGAGAATCAGCAGCAGTAACAACAGTACAACACAGCAACAACAGCCCAGCAATAGTAACAACCCAGTAACAGACCGGTGGAGTAGTAATCCCAAAACAAATGCTTCCAACTTTTATGAAACAACAACAATTAATGCTGATTTCAAACAATGAAAGAAAGCAGAATATTGTTTTTTTGTTTTTTTTATTTGAAGGTTTGAATATTTTTTTCGGAATTCTTCTCTCTCTTAAATATTCAGCTCTTTTTTTTTCTCTGTTTGTGTTTTTCTGTTCTGTCTATCTGTTCCTTTTTTCTTAAGATTCGTTCTTCTCTGTTATTCTCTTCTTCTCTCTATCTGTGTGTTCAAGACTTCTCTATATATAACTCATCCCATAAATCTTTCAATCAATTAAAATCAATACTTTTTCTCTACCCAACTCATTATCTTCCCACTCATCCCCATTACATTAAATAAACATATCACACCACCCCATTATATTTTGTCCCCCATGCTTCATTTAAAATAATACAAGATTCCCCCCACTATATTTTGTCTTGTCCCCCCTTTTATATTAAACAACTATATCACAACCCACCCCATTTCATTTTGTCCCCCATGCTTCAAATAAACAATTACAAAATGTACAATTCCTAAACTACCCCCTCCGACCTTACTGAAATTACCAAACTACCCCTGAACGTACTACAAATTTACCAAACTACCCATCAGCTATAACACATCAATTAATCAAACTTAACCAAAATATAGACAATATGATCAATTTCTAACAATGTTCAAACAACAATATGAACACGGATGAACATCATAACAACAATATCACATGAACACGATTTTAACAACATTTCAACAACAAATCACATGAACACAAATTGAACAACAAAGAACAACTAAAATTTGATTGAACAATATTTTAGCAACAAACAATCCTATTTTCGGATTCAACAACTACAACAAACAAGTATATTTAGATTTCTAACTTCAATCATATTGAACTTAAAATCAATTCTAACAACATTACAACCAACAATTCCTATATTAAACTTTATGAGACAAATTCAAGAAATAATCACAAATGGTAAACAAGAAATCAAGCTATACAAATTTCGGATTCAAGAACAATCAAACAAAGTATGAACATGAATTAAATCTATTTTAAACAACAAACATGATGGATTTAAACGATTAAACCAACATATTTCTCTAACACAACTAAATTCTTTAAACAAATAACAAGATCGACGAAGAAACAATTATGAACTTAAACTTGAACTTAACAATATTAACAATTTCTAACAATACATAAACACATGAAACAAATTGAAGAAATAGTTAATTAAATTTCAATTTGAATCTAACAAACATCAAACTAACAAATATTCACTTAAACAATAATACAAACATGAAATGAATATGAAAACAACTAATTAAACTTCTATTTTGAAATCTGAAAATTAATTTAACAAACAACATGAACATGAACAAAACCAAAAATCAAATATCTAACCATAGACATGAATAAAACAAACATTCGCCGATTTTAGATTCGAAAAATATCAAAACAAAATACGGACAAAATAAAACTCAAAACTACTAACCGGATCGAAACGAAATATGTACGGACTATTTCGACGAGCCTCGACCTATGTAGGGACTGTTTTGACGACCCCCAACCAAAACTCGACGTACCGGACCTCGACTTAACCAAAGACCCTTGAACTTTGACGAAGAAGATGAAGCAACAGTAGAAGCAGCACGTGAAGTAGAAGCAGCTGGTCGTGGCAAAGGTTGAAGCAGCAGCAACAACATCCATGTGCGCGGCGAGCAGAAACAGGAGCATCTGGTCGTTTGGACGCAACGATGACGCGGATGAACGTGAAGATGCAGCAACTGGGTTTCTTTGCTGCTGTTGTTCAACGCGAAGACGCAGCAACTAGGCTCGAACTGGACGACGTTTTTGGTTTGGGAGCTGTTGTTCGACGTCCTGGCTGGATCGTAGTAGAAGGGTGAGGTTCTAGGGTCTCGAAGGTGTTCGAGAAAATGATGGTCGAGCTGGGCTGCTGAAGAAGACGACATTGCGACGTGGTCGGGTAGACGTGAGGCTGATCCAGTGGTTTCTTGGTTGCGAGAAGATGAAGCAGAAAGGTCGTTTGGGTCGTAGCAGAAGCAAAAGAAACGAGGTGGAGGAGGGCAGCTTGGAGACGACGTGCGTGTGTGTGCTTGCGTTTCTGTGTGTGTGTGTGTAAGTATGTGTTTGCTGTGTGTGTTGGAGAAGGAGAAGGAGGGCAGCCATTGATGGAGCTTGGTGAAGCTTGAGGAAGAAGAAGAAGATAGGGAAGGGGGTGGCGGATTGTTTAGAAATTTTTTTAGGGTTTTTGTCTTCTTTTTGTTTTGTTTTGTTTTGTAAAATGTAAGACAAAGGGGTTTGGGTCTTTTGGGTTATGGACTGGGTCGACCCAGTTCGAAATGGACTGGGTCGTAGGGAAGATTGGGCCATTTTTTGGGCCTATGGCTTGAAATCGAAGAAGAGGCCCAATTCCGACTTTCTTTATATTTTCGCTCTCTTTTCTTCTTTTATTTCTCTAAAACTAAATTATAAAAATACTTAAACTATTATTAAGAATTAAATTAAGTTATAAAAGCGCAAATTAACTCCCAATAACAATTAACGCACAATTAAGTAATAATTAAGCATAAAATTGTATATTTGGACATTAAATGCTAAAAATGCAAACGATGCCTATTTTTGTAATTTTTAATTTTTGTAAAACAAATTTAATTACTAACAATTGTAGAATTAAATCCTACATGCAAAATGCGACATATTTTTGTATTTTTTATTAATTTAGCAAATAAACACGCACAGACAAATACAAATAATTATTCAAAATATCACAAAATATCACAAAATTGCACACCAAAGAAAAATCATTTTATTTTTGAATTTTTTGGGAGTAATTCTCATATTGGGCAAAAATCACGTGCTTACAGCTGCCCCTCTTTGCCCGAAGACACGAAGGGTTTTCGTGCAAAGATAAAGCGAGCGATTTTTGCCCATCCGAGTACTCCGTGTGAAGCATTTTTTGAAAAAGATTTGACCGAACCTTTGCTTCAAAGGTTTCCTACATATCCTGGGCTAAACAGGAATCAGGTCAATGTAGTTCGGGAAGTTTTGGTAGCTGGGACTACCGTGGGACTGCAATGTTACTGTTGTTGCATGCTATTACCACTGCTTACCGATCTCCTTGTTACACCGTGCTTAAAAGAAAACAAGAAGCTAGGCTAGACTGCAATTTGTTCTTGTTGCCTTGGTTTCTTGTCTGCTTGCATTTTTTTCCGATGTTTTTCTTCTTTTTGACACATGCACTTGAGTTTGTGCTGGGACCTCTTATTGCAACCTTCTGCTTCCCAGTGCTTGGGGATTTTTATTGTTTCCTGCTGGGGATTCATATTGTAACCCTCTGTTTTATTGTCCTCTGACTTGATCTTGAAATGTATGCCTCTGTTATCTGGGCGGGCTCCCAACTTCAATACTTGAAAATTAAAGACTTGAAATGTATGCCTTTGTTATCTGGGCGGGCTCCCAACATCAACAACAACTTTTAAAAATAAGCGCCATTCCTCTCTTCAGGCGGGCTCCTGACTTCAACAACAACTTTGAAAATAATCGCCATTCCTCTCTTCAGGCGGGCTCCTGACTTCAACCAATACATTGCCATTCCTTTCTTTAGGTTGGCAAGATTTCAACAACTTTTAAAAATAAGCGCCATTCCTCTCTTCAGGCGGGCTCCTGACTTCAACAACAACTTTGAAAACAATCGCCATTCCTCTCTTCAGGCGGGCTCCTGACTTCAACCAATACATCGCCATTCCTTTCTTTAGGTTGGCAAGATTTCAACAACTTTTAAAAATGTCTTTCCTCTCTTCAGGCGGGCTCCTGACTTCAACAACAACTTTGAAAATAATAGCCATTCCTCTCTTCAGGCGGGCTCCTGACTTCAAACCATACATCGCTATTCCTTTCTTTAGGTTGGCAAGATTTCAACAACTTTTTAAAACGCCTTTCCTCTCTTCAGGCGGGCTCCTGACTTCAACAACAACTTTGAAAATAATCGTCATTCCTCTCTTCAGGCGGGCTCCTGACTTCAACCAATACATCGCCATTCCTTTCTTTAGGTTGGCAAGATTTCAACAACTTTTAAAAACGCCTTTCCTCTCTTCAGGCGGGCTCCTGACTTCAACAACAACTTTGAAAATAATCGCCATTCCTCTCTTCAGGCGGGCTCCTGACTTCAACCAATACATCGCCATTCCTTTCTTTAGGTTGGCAAGATTTCAACAACTTTTAAAAATGCCTTTCCTCTCTTCAGGCGGGCTCCTGACAACAACTTTGAAAATAATCGCCATTCCTCTCTTCAGGCGGGCTCCTGACTTCAAACCATACATCGCCATTCCTTTCTTTAGGTTGGCAAGATTTCAACAACTTTTTAAAACGCCTTTCCTCTCTTCAGGCGGGCTCCTGACAACAACTTTGAAAATAATCGCCATTCCTCTCTTCAGGCGGGCTCCTGACTTCAAACCATACATCGCCATTCCTTTCTTTAGGTTGGCAAGATTTCAACAACTTTTAAAAACGCCTTTCCTCTCTTCAGGCGGGCTCCTGACTTCAACAACAACTTTGAAAATAATCGTCATTCCTCTCTTTAGGCGGGCTCCTGACTTCAACCAATACATCGCCATTCTATTCTTCAGGGGGCTCCTGATTTCAACCAATAAATCGCCATTCTATTCTTCAGGGGGCTCCTGACTTCAACCATTTTTTTTTCAATTCAAACTTTTTCATTTTTTTTAATTATTATCCTAGGAGAAAATTCATCAGACTAGGATTTGATATCTTATCTTAGGAGAAAGATTCATCTGACTAAGATTTTATCTTGGGAGAAAAATTTCATCAGACCAAGATTTTGACTCTAGGAGATAAATCGTCAGACTAGGTCCATTTTGTTGTGATCTTAGGAGAAAGATTCATCCGACTAAGATTTTATCTTGGGAGAAAAATTTCATCAGACCAAGATTTTGACTCTAGGAGATAAATCGTCAGACTAGGTCCATTTGTTGTGATCTTAGGAGAAAGATTCATCCGACTAAGATTTTATCTTGGGAGAACAATTTCATCAGACCAAGATTTTGACTCTAGGAGATAAATCGTCAGACTAGGTCCATTTTGTTGTGATCTTAGGAGAAAGATTCATCCGACTAAGATTTTATCTTGGGAGAAAAATTTCATCAGACCAAGATTTTGACTCTAGGAGATAAATCGTCAGACTAGGTCCATTTTGTTGTGATCTTAGGAGAAAGATTCATCCGACTAAGATTTTATCTTGGGAGAAAAATTTCATCAGACCAAGATTTTGACTCTAGGAGATAAATCGTCAGACTAGGTCCATTTTGTTGTGATCTTAGGAGAAAGATTCATCCGACTAAGATTTGATATCTTATCTTGGGAGAAAAATTTCATCGGACCAAGATTGTATCGGGAGGTAAATTCATCAGACTAGGACTTTTTATCCTAGGAGAAAAATGTAAAGATCAATGAATTGAGAAACTTACCTTCGTAATTTCTTCTTTTCTTTTCTCCTTCCTTTGCGCTGCTTTGTTCTTGCTTGCTGGGGATAATACCACTGCGGGAGTCTTCTTTCTTCCCCTCCTTCAAATTCAAATTTTTTTCTTTTTTTTTCTTTTTTGTTTTTTGTTTTTTTTTCAACACTGTTGGGGATATAAGTGTTATCTTTTTGGGATAACGTTGTTGAGGATAACGCTGCTGGGGAATTTTATCCCTTCAAATCGATGCTTCATTCTTCTGCAAGTTGCTGGGGATGATAATGGCTTTTGCTTTTTCTATACACCAATTTCATCTCTTTGGTTCTGTCTGCTGGGGATCAATTTCCTCCATTGGAAACTTATTATGTTGGGGGAAACCCTGGTTCAAAGACCACTTCCTTGGTGCTATCTTTATTCTTCCCCAAATGGGTACCTGATTTTCTAGAAAATTTTCTAACTGAAAAGAAAATTTTCTGCCCCAGTTTGACAATCTTTCTTGTGGCATGCATTTCCGACATCAATGTCATTTCCTTTACCTGTTTTAACTCAAACAAAATTTGTTAGCTTAATGCGTGGTAGTTGGTTGTGATAATCCACTGGGATGGCGTTTTCCTTTCTCCTTCCTTGCTCTGCATTCCACAAGGGACGATATTATTTGCTGGGGATAATCCTTTTCTGCTGGGGATATCCCTCTTCTTTTGTGGCATAGCTCGAAAATTGGCTTTTTCCCCGACCTTTTAGTCTCGCATGAATTTCCCAAATCATGCGCATTGCTCTCCTTATTTGTCCACGGGCCTTGGCCTTGAGGTTTTAATAACCTTTGATTTTGGCAAGGATATCCCTCTTGACACTCGTTGATCCCTTTGTCAATCTCCTTTTGCTGGAGATATCTTTCTTGACACTGGCCTTGCGCTTGTTCCTTGCTGACTATACCATTTGTATGTACTAGTCAGATCTTATCTTGGAAAGCTGATGGCCTATTTTGAAGTCATTTCCCACTGGTTCTGACCAAACAGACTCTACTGGGGAAATTTCTATGAAAGGAAAAGATAAAAGGAAACAGAATAAAAGACAACGGAAAAAGATGACTCTTTAACAAAAGAAACTATAAATAAATAAAAACCTATCACACGCAGACACCGACTCTAATGGTCATGACATGCATATGTGGCCTATCCTCTGCTGTCAATCATCTTTCAAGATCTTCAATTGGCAATTCCCCATCTGATTCTTAATCTTATTCGACTTGTAGTGCCCGAAGGGTTTTCACTATCAAGCCTCTCTCATTTTGGTTTTTCTCTCAGCTTTCATCGCCTTATGGTGTCTGTGAAGATTTTCACCGATAAGACTCTCTCATTTATATCACTTTCCCGTTGGGAATTTGGAGTGTTGCCGGTATGACTCTCTGTGCTGGAGATTAGAGTCCTTTCTGTTGTGGAACAGAGTGTTATGTTCACCGGTAAGACTCTCATTTGTCTGATTTGGCATCTTTTGCAGACTGGTCAGAAGGTCTTTCTTTGGACCGTAATGTGGGTTTTTGGATAGGCTAGAAAGAAAGGGTATTAAAGGCTCAAAAACAAAATAAATTTGGGGTTAAAAATTACAACATTCGGAACCAATTTTGCTTACCACGAGCGCAACCCTTGCCCCAGTTTCTTGCTTGGGGATTATTTATTTAAATTTTTTATTTTATTTATTACAACATGCATACCATGCACATTATGCACACTATGCACCCTATGACCGAGCCGTGAAGCGCCTACGTATCCTCTTTGAGGAATCAGGTCAAACGTAGTTCCCAACTCCTCTTTGTCATTTGACTTTTTTTTTATCATCTTTTTCTCTTCTTCTTTTTTCGTTTTTTTTACCTTCCAGGCTCGTATTTCCTAGTCGTTGCTATTGATTCCGAACGAGGGGTATGAAAGAAAATAAATAAGGCTCAAAAGGGGTAGCGAAGGATAAAGTGTTTAGGTAGCAGAACAAAATGCCTTCGTCATTCCAGTCTTCAAAACATGCCAAGTGCAAACAACACATTGATCATAGATTTATAGTCTCTTCCGATGGTGCTGGACTTGACAATTGTGTTAATCACTTGCTTTTCATTTGTCATTTCTAAAGCACTGTTGGGTGACAATCTCACTCTCATTATCATGAAAGGTGAATCTTGCTTTTAACGGTTTTCTTTATGTTTTTCTTGCCCCAGTTCCACATGACTCGTGCTTCAAATAATCTCAAACCGTTCTTATTTCCTTTAAATGCTTTGATCACCTTCCCGAGGTTTTATGATTAACTTTTAAGATTAAGCCCAAACTGTGTGCGCATTCATGTCATTAGAATCAGCGCTGAACAAAATGACAAAAGGACTAAACAAAAAGATGACTGGAAATAATAAAAGACCGGATTTTGCATTGGACTACCGGTGAAATGGTTAAAAAAACAAAAACAAACCGGAATAAAATCCTAAACAACCTGGACAAAATTTAAACAAACCGCTATGACAAAACGGAAAGATAAGAAAGTTTGACACAAGACAATATCCGGACTACAACCCTAAGAATAATCCGGACAACAGAAATGACAACAAAATAAACCACCAACAGCTTCTTTCCTGCTAACCAAGGAACGGAGCGTCCTCCCATTTTATCAAAATTGGCATCTTAGCCACTGAGCTTCGCATCAATATTGTCCAGCCCATTGCCAACTTCAATATCATCAACTTTAGTCAACAAGTCCCAATAGGATTCGAGTGCTTCTATTATCAGGCCTGATCCCCGCAAAGTGTGCTTCTGGGTCTTGTATTTCCGGCTTACCACAAACCAACCACCTTAACTTTCTTCGTGATTCAAAGCGAAACAGGTAACATCTTTTCCTCTTTTTTTCATTTTCTTTTTCATTTTTTTTTCGATTTTTTTTTCATTTTTTTCATCATTTTTTCATATTTTGTTTTTTTCATTTTTTTCATTTTTTTTGTTGTGGTCGAATCTTATGGAGATTGCCTACGTATCATGACCCCGCATGAATCAGACCTTGCGTAGTTCGGACAAATGAAAGGTAACAACAATGAGACACATTTTTTTTTTATCAATTTTCATAATAAAACAAACTGGGTTTCAAAGGTTGAAAGATGACCAACAAACTCAAAAATTAAACAACCCACATATTCTAGTCAAAAGATTTATAACCTCAAAACAAAAAGGTCAGTTTCCTTTCCCCGTTTGACAAATGCAACCAAACGGATATTTTTGCAAATGTGGCCCCTTCCAAATTTCACATGAATTTTGAGGCCGGGGAGGATTATTTTATGACACTTTACAAACTTGTCCATTCTTTTACGAAAATAGCCTTTCGACAACTAAAAGATACTCTAAGGCTATTTCGGCAAGAACGGTTTAAGACGCGGCCGAAGCTGGCTCGGCTTATTTTTGACTAAAAATCCGAACGGTATTCACCTGACCGCTGACTCTTTGTTTTTTTTTCAAATTATAATAAAAACCGGGTGTTTCAAACACGGCCCTTCAGCGCCTCGGGGACGAAGATTTTTAAGGCTGTGTGGGTCAACCGGACCAAATCTTAAGAAATGACCCAAAGGTGGCTGTTTATGCAAAGTCAGCCTTCCGGCGTCCCTTTCGGGAACATTCGGCTATGTCTTGATAAAACAGCGTCACCCGACTTCTTTATGACAAAATTAAAATTTGACATATTTTTTGGCTATTTTTTAGCAAAAGGGGAGGTTGGACACCGCCTGACCTATTTATGACAAAAATTAAAATTTTGACATGTTTTTTATTTATTTATTGGTTTTTGACTATTTTAGCAAAAGGGGGGGTTGGACCCGATAAGGGTTGCCTACGTATCTCACATCCGGTGAGAATCAAACCCGCGTAGTTCGGGCAAATAAACCGAACTGTTTTAAAACAGGATTTTTTTTTTCTTTTTCAGCAACAAATAACAAAACCACTTTCCAAGCACGACTCTTTCATTTTTATTTTGGCATTTTCGAAAAATAAAAAAAACTATTTTAAAAATAAGACCTTTTTTCATTGGCATTTTTCAGGGGAAGACAAACTATTTTCCTTTTTTTTATTTTTTTATATTTTTATTTTTTTTTATTTTTTTTGAAAAATAAGACAGAACAACAATTTTTTTTCTTTCTATTTTTCTTTGATTTTAATAAAACAAACTAATAAAACATTTTTTTTTTCATTTTCTCAAAATTTCGGCAGAGTTTTGACAGTATTTGGGCATTGGTTTTTTTTTCTTACAAAAATAAACAATCAATTCCCTAACCGCTATTTCTTTTTTTTTTTCAATTTCAAAATATTATTCCTGATATCCAAAAGTCAGTCAACACACAAATCCGGATCAAATAAATGCGCAAGTAGCAGCAAGTAAGATGCATCAGGATGGTCATTTTCATTTTTTGGTACACCTGTCCTAGACAGACCCAACCCCTGTGTTGAGCCTCCAAAGTCAAATGCACGTGATGCAAATAATCGTTCCTACTAGGGATCCGGCATGAAGCTGAGTTATTCTAAGTGAAAAACCTGAGGCATATTGTTCTAGCCCTGGCTTACTCAAGTGGACAGCTTGAGCCGAAATGGGGGCAACGTACCGGGAGCACGAAAGTCTGCCCGGCCTAGTTACTTGTCCCAACTTCGTCTTATTTGGTATGACTCTAACAGAAAGGTGGGTCACGTGCACGTGTACACCATAAATTCAGAAGACTCAGAAAGAGGAAGGGTTTCGTAGCAGTTTTATATACACAATTCAGATAATATTAAAGCGGTAAAAGCATCATTTAGCACATTAAGCATAAACATGTAAAAATCAGATAATAAATAAAGCCAACTATAACAGTTATTTTAAGCTCGAATTTCTAACCCTGAACCAGTGGTTCTGGGTTACTTTTCCTCAGCAGAGTCGCCAGAGCTGTCACACCTCCTTTTTTCGCCCCCGAGGGGGGCGTAGGGAGTTTTTCCAATTAAAGGACAATCGAAACGGGATTTGTTTATTTATTTCAGAGTCGCCACTTGGGAGATTTAGGGTGTCCTAAGTCACCAATTTTAATCCCGAATCGAGGAAAAGAATGACTCTGTATTACAGTCCGCGAACCAGAAATCCGGATAAGGAATTCTGTTAACCCGGGAGAAGGTGTTAGGCATTCCTGAATTCTGTGGTTCTAGCACGGTCGCTCAACTGTTATATTTGGCTTGATTATTTGATATAATACGTATTATAAACTTATGTGCAAATTTCATCCTTTGGCCGTTTTTATTATTATATTTTTAAAGAATGTAAACATCGTTTAAAAACATGTCTTTGGATTGCGTCACATAAAATGCAACCACGATTCGGAACGTATTTTTATTCGATGTTTTGGGATTTGGATTTGGGTCGCATAAATGCGTACCCGTGTTTAAGAATGTATTATTATTATATCGCGCCTAAAGCGATTAGCGCTTTATTACTTTGGGGAAGGCCGTGAAATTTGCGAAACGGCTCATCCCGAAGTTTAAGTACTCAATTAAATTTTTATCGAGGGCCCCGCAAATTGTGTGTTTTATTTGGCAAGGCTCGTCTCATTTATTTTAAAAGGATAATCCTAAAGTGCCTATATTTTTTCCTATTAAATTTGTCTCTACAAAATAAAAGAGAAAATGTCTTAATTTATTTACATGTTATTACCTAATTACATTATACTAGGCATGTTCTCAGTTTGTCAAATTAAAAAAAAACATGGCAATCTAATTTTAATTCTAGACCATTTATATGCTGAAATTAACCAATATTATTTAACTTAAACAATATTTCTGTCAAGTTCCTACTAGATGGCCTATTCGTTTGATTTTTGACTCGACGAAGTTACTACACCATTTATTTATTTAGGCAATATATGCAGATAGTTCAACTGTTAAGCTATCGTCGAATGTTCCACTATGTGTATTAAATAGCTACATGATTCTGATTTTTTGCAAGCTAAATAATTTGTACATACAAATAAAAATCAGAATATAATTAAAGCTAATTCAGAATTTCAACTCTTCATTTTTCGTATTCATGCTTCATATTCGGATTACAATAACCAGCTTTTCAGTTGTGTACCTGATATTGGAAGCAAAAGAAAATGAAGATGAGAATCAGCAGCAGTAACAACAGTACAACACAGCAACAACAGCCCAGCAATAGTAACAACCCAGTAACAGACCGGTGGAGTAGTAATCCCAAAACAAATGCTTCCAACTTTTATGAAACAACAACAATTAATGCTGATTTCAAACAATGAAAGAAAGCAGAATATTTTTTTTTTTGTTTTTTTTTATTTGAAGGTTTGAATATTTTTTTCGGAATTCTTCTCTCTCTTAAATATTCAGCTCTTTTTTTTTCTCTGTTTGTGTTTTTCTGTTCTGTCTATCTGTTCCTTTTTTCTTCAGATTCGTTCCTCTCTGTTATTCTCTTCTTCTCTCTATCTGTGTGTTCAAGACTTCTCTATATATAACTCATCCCATAAATCTTTCAATCAATTAAAATCAATAATTTTTCTCTACCCAACCCATTATCTTCCCACTCATCCCCATTACATTAAATAAACATATCACACCACCCCATTATATTTTGTCCCCCATGCTTCATTTAAAATAATACTAGATTCCCCCCACTATATTTTGTCTTGTCCCCCCTTTATATTAAACAACTATATCACAACCCACCACATTTCATTTTGTCCTCCATGCTTCAAATAAACAATTACAAAATGTACAATTCCTAAACTACCCCCTCCGACCTTACTGAAATTACCAAACTACCCCTGAACGTACTACAAATTTACCAAACTACCCATCAGCTATAACACATCAATTAATCAAACTTAACCAAAATATAGACAATATGATCAATTTCTAACAATGTTCAAACAACAATATGAACACGGATGAACATCATAACAACAATATCACATGAACACGATTTTAACAACATTTCAACAACAAATCACATGAACACAAATTGAACAACAAAGAACAACTAAAATTTGATTGAACAATATTTTAGCAACAAACAATCCTATTTTCGGATTCAACAACTACAACAAACAAGTATATTTAGATTTCTAACTTCAATCATATTGAACTTAAAATCAATTCTAACAACATTACAACCAACAATTCCTATATTAAACTTTATGAGACAAATTCAAGAAATAATCACAAATGGTAAACAAGAAATCAAGCTATACAAATTTCGGATTCAAGAACAATCAAACAAAGTATGAACATGAATTAAATCTATTTTAAACAACAAACATGATGGATTTAAACGATTAAACCAACATATTTCTCTAACACAACTAAATTCTTTAAACAAATAACAAGATCGACGAAGAAACAATTATGAACTTAAACTTGAACTTAACAATATTAACAATTTCTAACAATACATAAACACATGAAACAAATTGAAGAAATAGTTAATTAAATTTCAATTTGAATCTAACAAACATCAAACTAACAAATATTCACTTAAACAATAATACAAACATGAAATGAATATGAAAACAACTAATTAAACTTCTATTTTGAAATCTGAAAATTAATTTAACAAACAACATGAACATGAACAAAACCAAAAATCAAATATCTAACCATAGACATGAATAAAACAAACATTCGCCGATTTTAGATTCGAAAAATATCAAAACAAAATACGGACAAAATAAAACTCAAAAACTACTAACCGGATCGAAACGAAATATGTACGGACTATTTCGACGAGCCTCGACCTATGTAGGGACTGTTTTGACGACCCCAAACCAAAACTCGACGTACCGGACCTCGACTCAACCAAAGACCCTTGAACTTTGACGAAGAAGATGAAGCAACAGTAGAAGCAGCACGTGAAGCAGAAGCAGCTGGTCGTGGCAAAGGTTGAAGCAGCAGCAACAACATCCATGTGCGCGGCGAGCAGAAACAGGAGCGTCTGGTCGTTTGGACGCAACGATGACGCGGATGAACGTGAAGATGCAGCAACTGGGTTTCTTTGTTGCTGTTGTTCAATGCGAAGACGCAACAACTAGGCTCGAACTGGACGACGTTTTTGGTTTGGGAGCTGTTGTTCGACGTCCTGGCTGGATCGTAGTAGAAGGGTGAGGTTTTAGGGTCTCCAAGGTGTTCGAGAAAATGATGGTCGAGCTGGGCTGCTGAAGAAGACGACATTGCGACGTGGTCGGGTAGACGTGAGGCTGATCCAGTGGTTTCTTGGTTGCGAGAAGATGAAGCAGAAAGGTCGTTTGGGTCGTAGCAGAAGCAAAAGAAACGAGGTGGAGGAGGGCAGCTTGGAGACGACGTGTGTGTGTGTGTTTGCGTTTCTGTGTGTGTGTGTGTAAGTATGTGTTTGCTGTGTGTGTTGGAGAAGGAGAAGGAGGGCAGCCATTGATTGAGCTTGGTGAAGCTTGAGGAAGAAGAAGAAGATAGGGAAGGGGGGTGGCGGATTGTTTAGAAATTTTTTTAGGGTTTTTATCTTCTTTTTGCTTTGTTTTGTTTTGTAAAATGTAAGACAAAGGGGTTTGGGTCTTTTGGGTTATGGACTGGGTCGACCCAATTCGAAATGGACTGGGTCGTAGGGAAGATTGGGCCATTTTTTGGGCCTATGGCTTGAAATCGAAGAAGAGGCCCAATTCCGACTTTCTTTATATTTTATATTTTCGCTCTCTTTTCTTCTTTTATTTCCCTAAAACTAAATTATAAAAATACTTAAACTATTATTAAGAATTAAATTAAGTTATAAAAGCGCAAATTAACTCCCAATAACAATTAACGCACAATTAAGTAATAATTAAGCATAAAATTGTATATTTGGACATTAAATGCTAAAAATGCAAACGATGCCTATTTTTGTAATTTTTAATTTTTGTAAAACAAATTTAATTACTAACAATTGTAGAATTAAATCCTACATGCAAAATGCGACATATTTTTGTATTTTTTATTAATTTAGCAAATAAACATGCACAGACAAATACAAATAATTATTCAAAATATCACAAAATATCACAAAATTGCACACCAAAGAAAAATCATTTTATTTTTGAATTTTTTGGGAGTAATTCTCATATTGGGCAAAAATCACGTGCTTACAGCCATAGATACACTGCATGAGAGCCGTATCATCAACCCTTCATCAAATGATGAAGTTTCCGTTGAAGGACGGAATACAAATCGTGTATGGGGAACAACATGTAGTGAGGGAAATGTTTGTGGTGCACGATGTGGCACTAGCATCGATGCCTTTAACATCGAAAGAGCCAAAGGTTAAGCAAACGGTGAAGTAGCAATCACGAGACACATTCTCGGCTACATCTGAATAAAATAAGCAAATGACCGTGCCACATCCCCGGAGCAAACGCTTGAAGCATATCGAGGCTCAAAGAGCCATCTCCACTAAGGTATAATCATCTCCCTTTTCATTTACTCTTACACTAACCTTTGTGCAGGTGTCCGATCAGAACGGTCGAAGCGTTGTCCAGCTCGAAGTCCTTAGGTTTCAAAGCATACGTTGCACTCTTTTTCTTCGATTGGGTTTTATCCCAAGAAGGGTTTTACCGGCAAGGTTTTTAATGAGGCAACACATATATGCTACCTAAGGATAACTCAACAAGTATTCAAGGCTTCTCTTCAATCAACCTCGAATACTGGGGGGCATCCCCCCGAGAGATCACCTCCTCGGAGAAGTCAAGAATGTGCCAAAATGGGTCTTGATAGGGAAATGATGTATCGGGCCAAAGGGTCAAACGAACCGTGTCTGCAAAGAATAACTGAACCCTTGACAATGAAAGCATGTATACTTGTGCCAAGTAATAAAAGTATATTTTTTCCTCCATCAAAACGCTTTACGCTTCAAAGAATTCTGCTATTTTTTACAAGGAACGACTCCAGATCCAGAAATTTTCGAACACTCGGGGACTGACGTCAAAAACTCGAATCCATATGACCTCTGTGTCAGAAACTTCGAACCTGTAATCTTTAAATGAGGCAATACCAAGTTTACAAGGAATGGCTCTAGAGCCAAGAAACTTTCGATGCCTTGAGGGCTGTCGCCGACTATCGCCCCATCGATTTGTCAAAAACCCGAGGCTTTAAGACCCCATGCGGGCAACCTCGAGCTCGTAAGACCTTCATAAGGCAATACCAAATCTGTAAGACCTCAAGCAAGGCGTGAATTATACTTGTACCAAGTAACCAAATCTGTAAGACCTCAAGTAAGGCATGTTAAAATTTATAAGACCTTACAAAAGGCATAAATCCCGATCTTAAAGTTAAGGCTATACATTCGAACTTGTAAGACCCCTAAAAAGGCATACCCTCGATGTAAATGCCGAAACTACTTCACTAGGGGACTGAAAGGCTACAGACAAACGCAATGACTACGGTCACAAGGCTCCGGCCAAACTTACGCAACTCGGGGATGCCCGACCGTCGCTATAAAATCACAAGACTTCAATTACTTCGAAAAAACTTCGAAAAGAACTGGTTAATCAGGCTACCCTCGGCATAAGCAAAAGAGCTTCGATCATATCACCTCCAAACAATAGGCTTCGAAACAATGCATCCAGCGAGCAAAACCTCCCGAGGTGCTCATTTATCACTACATAACGGCTCACAATCGAGGCTCTTATCAAGCCGTCGAAGAGTCGGGCGAACAGTAAATCTTCAAAGTCTTTAACGAGGGAAAATAAAGACTATATTAAGAGGTCGTACCGACCCAATGTGTAAGAGCCACTGTCACCAGCCTATATTAAAAGGTTATACCAACCCAACGCGTAAGAGCCCAGACGCCAGCCTATATTAAGAGGTCGTACCGGCCCAATACATAAGAGCCACTGTCGCCAGCATATATTAAGAAGTCGTACCGACCCAATGCGTAAGAGCCTAAGAGCCAGCTTAAAATTCAGAACCCAAGGCCCAATGAGCTCGATTCAAACCCGACTCGAGAACCAAGCCCGAAAGCGGTTGACTAAAAAGTGCCTAAGGGTAAATGTGTAAGAGCCTACGGCCTAGCCTAATAAGCCTCAGGGCCAATTTGTAAACCTAAGGGTTTTACCTCGAAGGCCAATTCATCCGGCTAAAATCATTGTCAAACGTCAATTCGAGACAAATAAAGACATACTCAAGTATAGAAAAATTCATGAAAGGAGAAAATCGAAAGGTTTCTTTATATATGTATCTGTGAAATAATACAAGGCTTCATCTACAATGCTCTCTAAGAGCCCTATACATAGAATCAGAAAAGAACAACCTATTCTACTTTCTCCTCGGGGACTACGGCCCCATCAGCCCTTTCCTCATTATCTTTGGCATCGGACACGAGGAACTTGGCATCATATTCATTAGCCTTGGCCTGCTCTATCTCTTCCGAGAGATCAAAGCCCTTAGTGCGGATCTCCTCGAGGGTCTCCCTCCAGGATTTGCACCGAGCATACTCATTGCTTCTACTTTCTCGATCGGAAGCCCCTCTCAACTTAGCTCAAGCGTCAGCAACGTCGTTTAAATAGACGACCACTTTCTTGTCAGCCTTAGCTCGAACCGTTTCAGCTTCATCCCGGGTGTCCACGACCTCGACCTTCATCTTCAAAAAGGTCAGACTCGAAACTTGCAATCCTACTCGTCTGAACCGAGCTATTTTCAGGGGCATTCCGAAGCTGTACCTCGAGGGCAGAAACCTTGGCCAAAGCATTCTTCTTGGCCGTAATATGGGCATCCATCTGAGCCCTTAGCTCGTCACACTCATGCTTGGCCTGGCCAACCTCACCCCAAAGGCATTCCAGATCCTCTATCTTGCTCTGCAACTGAAGTATCAAAATATTAATCTCTAAGGATAGAAGAAGAAACATGCATTCCCTCGGAGCAAAGGTTACCTGTTTCTCACGGTGGATTTCGTAGTTTAGGCTTCGATTCACCTCGTACCGAAGGTGCCTCAATTCTTTTCCCCTTTTATCACAAAGAAGCTTGAGGGATTTCTCCCCATCCGAGGCCTTCCTCAACCTGGCTTCATAACGGAGCAGCTCAGACTTAAGCTTGTCAAAGGCCTATGAAAAAGAAGCTCAATGAGAAAACGAAAATGTTAAATCAAAAGACCAACAAAGTCAACCAAAGCTCACCACAGAACAAAGCCACTAAGCCTCCTCAAAGATTGAGCGTACATTTGCTGGTCTGGTCTCACTGGCCCCAGTTGAACCGATCTCGGTGGGGACATGGTCGCTCAAGACCCCACTTGATTTAGGCGACCCTTGGTCTCGAACATACTTCGAAGTACCTTCAACAGGAGGGGAGGACGATGGCTGAACACATGTATCCCTCAAAGTACCTTCGACGGTAAATGAAGACGACGGCAAGGGAGGAACCATTTTTCCAAAGCTAGAAGTTTCAGATACTGCAGGCTCAACTGATACATCTTCTTTGAGCCTCCGAGCAAGGCTTGCCTCGCTATAAGCACCTCCATCCTTTGAGGACTCCTTCCGTTTGTTATCAGTCCACAACACCAAAGCCGACAACCTTTCCTCCTCCCCGAGGGGGCATGGTCTCATATCAAAAAATTCTCTAATGCCTGCGGTGACGGAGTTAGTACACATAAAAGAAAGTAACTTTCAAAGAAAACAAGCAACACACCATGTACCATGATGTTTTGCCTCCCATCTACCCTTGGACAGATCTCTCCACTTACGCTCATCGTAAGTCAAGCAAGCTGCCAGTTTCCGAAACCAATCCGCTAGATTGGGAACCTCGTATGACATCCATGGAATCGCTGCAAAAAAAGAAAAGAAAAAGAAAGCATCTTTACAGAATCCGCCTCCACCATAGACAAAAATAATAAGAACACGAGTGTACCACTTACCTGTAAAATTCCATTTCTCAAGAAATGGAAGGAACTCTGTGGAGATAATATCGACAGTCTGCACTCAGACGAAATGACTCATCCACCCTTAGTCCACATTTTCTTCATTGCTGGTAGAAAGGGACAAGTGGATCGACATTGTAGAGTAATCAGGCCTCTATAATGCAAGGGCCGGTACAATCTAATAAGATGGTTGAGGGTGAACTCGAGTCCCGGCTTTATCTGTAAAATACCATATCATCAGCACTATTCTCCAGAACGACAGGTGAACCTGTGCCAGGGTAACCTGATATCTTCTACAAAATTCGAGCACGACCCTATCGAGAGGTCCCAATGTAAAAGGGTACGTGTATACGTTTAAAACCCCCTCGACATGAGCTATGATGCTCTCTTCCGGGAAAGGTACCTGCAATACCACCTTTTCTCCCCATCCGTAGTCTTTCCTAACTACCTCGAGGTGTTCCTCCACTATTGAGGAGATAAACCTCGATGCATGCTCCCGATGGCCCTAAACATTGGGAGGTCACTCTAACGTAAAGTCCCTCCTCGAGACAAAGCACCTCGAAGTTAGTTCACCAGACACCGACGGTGTGCCACCGACCAAAAGCGGAATAGAGGCGGAACTCTCCTCTCCTTGGTGAACGGATTTGGACTAGCAGCCATGGATATGGTAAAATAAGAAACGAAGGATAAAGACTTGGGCGAAAGCTTTGAGTTGAAATGATAAGTGAACTAGCACAAAGAATAAGAGCTCTATAAAAGGGATAGTTACTCAAAATAGTGGAGTCCTCAAATAAGAAATAAGCAAATGCATATATAGAGCAAGCAACAACTGCTTACCTGTCCTGAAGGCCAATTAATTTTGACCATGTCAATGCCATTTTGGGGGAAGTGTAGCGGTGGGACCACCCCGGTCGCTTCACAACTACGTCACATTAATGATACTATCACACAACGCTCGGGAGCCGTTGAGACCCCGAGGTTTTCTGTTATTACAAACATCGATTCTAAAAGGCTATCAACCTAATCTCAAGATGATGCCCGATCTCTAAGGTCCCGATTACTCCAAGTATGGGCTCCGAAAAGCCAAACATAAAAGTCCAAAGGCTAACTCCGCATAAACGCTGAAATATAAAATTCAAAGACTTGAAGCAGAAAAATCTTCTTACATTACCAAAAATATATTTACAAGGGGTGTCTTTACAAAGCCTTTCCCCCCGAGAAATTCTTACACAAAAAAGAAAAAGGGGAAGACTACATGAGTCTATTCTTCGCCCTCGCTACTCTCCGGATCATCTCTGGAACCCTCGTCTGAAGTCGTCGAAAATGCCGATTCTTCCTCCAAGATTCAGGCTTCCTCAATCTCAGCTCAGAGATCGGCACCTTTGGCGCTTGCTTCCTCGAGAGCCTCCCTCCTTGCCTGCGAACGAGCGTAAGAACCGGCCTGAGTCAGCTTCTACTGGGCCTTCTCTGATATCTCTTTGGCCCGATCATTTGCAGTGGCGACATCTTTCATGTATGAAGATGCATCTTCTTCGGCCTCAGACTTGGCCGCAGATAGTGCAACAACCTCTTTCTGATTACTCTAAAGAAGACCATATATCGATGCCACCTCCATCCACAAAAGGTCTCTTTCCGAGGTCACGACCTCATTTCCCCCCCCCCCAGCTCGAGGATCTCCGCGTTCTTGGCCGCAATCTCTTCCTGAAGTTGCCCCACCAGGGCATTCTTTTGCCCAATATGCAAAGGCAAGACAAGCTGGTGAGCATCGAATTATAAGAACAAAAAAGGTGAGTTCATAGATGTCATGTTACTTGCTAAGCAAGGCCAGCCCTTTCCTGGCGCACTTCCTCCAAACTCGCCCAAAGCCCGCTCAACTCCTCCCCCTTTTGGGCAGAGGAGGCCTCCGACTCCTTCAGCACCGAGGTGAGCTTCTTGAGCTCCTTCCCGCAGCACGAAAGCTCATTTTGAAGCATAGAAAAGGCATGATCGTACATTTTCTTAGCCTGCAACAACACAAAAAAGTTAGAAATTCAAGAACAAAGATCTAAAGCGCAAATGATATGTCAAAGAACATCACCTACTGCTGAAGCCTCTCCGCTTCCTCGAGAGCAATGGGAGCATCGAGATCAATGTTCTCGTTGACACAATCGAAGAGGTGCCCGAGCATATCTTCCCCTCCATGGAGGCCCCTACGTCGGCGGTATTTGGGTCATGTGCATCCCTGATTTTCCTTGGTGAGTACGAAGGGACCAAATTAAATCCACCCAGGGCATTAATTTCTCTAAGTGTCTCATCTTGCCCTCGAGAAGCTTCAGGTTCAGGCCCTCCGGAGTCACCAGCAGCGGGTTCATCGGTACGGACTGTACAATGTCCGACATAGAACTCGGGGGCTGTGCCCACACCCTCCTCGAGGGTCTCTTCAACATGGGTTTGGTCCATATCGACCACCCCCGACTCAGCGGCTTTCCGCCCAACAACTTGCGGAGCATCAGCACCTCGTTTCGTCTTTTGTACCAAAAGGTCTTCATCATCATCATCACTTTCATCTTCGGTACGAGGACTTGCCATAGCCGCCGAAGTCAATACCTTAGCGTCAGTCCGAGGCTTGCAAACTTTAGGTTTCTCTGATTTGGGAGACCCAGCTGACGCCTCCTTCTTCCTCTTCTTACCCTTACCGGGTTTTGAGGTCCCTTCATCACCATCAGGAGACGGTCTCATCAACACTACATCCCTGAGGCCTACACAGGCATGATGCGTTAAACTTACCACCATAAAAGATATTCACGAGGAAACATGGTAAAGATAATAGTAAAAAGCATACCATGGTTCTTGGCCTGCCACCATGTTTTGGCCAAGTCACACCAAGAATGCTCGATATAAGGGAAAGTGGAGGCCAACTGTCTGATCCATACCAATAGGTTCTGGACTGCATCGGGATACCAAGCGGTGACTGAATAATCAAAAGAAGATCATTTTTCAGAAAGGGATAAAAGGGCAATAAAACATGCTCAAGGTACGGGCATTTATGCTGCATATTCCATTCCTCCGGGAATGGCATCCTATTAGCCGAGATGATGTCTGATGTCCTCACTCAGACAAACCGGCTTATCCACCCTTAATTCTTGTCCTCATCGATGCTCGAAAAGAATGGCCTCACGGATCGAAGGTGAAGCTTGATCAAACCCTAGAAGAGACGACGACTGTATAATCTGACCAAGTGATTGAGGGTGAAGGTCATACCCTCGACTTGGTTGGAAAAGTATAGGAGCATATAAACGATCCTCCAGAAAGAAGGATAGATTTGACCGAGTGTCACACGGTACTCATGACAAAAGTCGAGAATCACTGGATCTATCGACGGGGAAGAAGGATCCGAAGAATCTATAGGACCTAGAGTAAATAGGCTGAGGAAGCCAGCTTTGTGGTATACTATGCTTTCCTCAAAATTGGGGATCTGTACTAACACTGCCTCCTCCCATCGAGAGTCTTCCTTCACTCTGTTCGCATTGGTCACCACGCTGATGTATCGAGACACATGCTCACATTGGCCTGGTGTAGAAAGGGGATTCTCGATAGAGAAATCGGATACAGTATCGAATTAGGTAAGAGTACATTGCTCGACAGTTGGGGGTACTTTTGGTTCACCCCTGGATGGGCGAGACGAAGAAGTAGTGCCCTCTTTCTGAGGTGTCATTCTAGAGGTCCTAGCCATGGCTATAAAAAAAGGTTTTAGAGAAAGAAACTGAGGAGGCAAACGCAGAAGGGAGAAGAATGTAGAAGATGGTGAATTTAACTCTAGAAAATTGAAGATGTTGTAAAAGTGTGAATAACAAAACGGTTGAGGTATTTATAGAAGCCATATGGGCAGCGTTTGGAAGAGAAAGGCCGAACCAGTAGCGGTTCATGGGCTTTTTGATAGTCGTGTTGACAGCGACTCATGCGCAGCCTTTGAGTCATGGAATTTAATGCTCTGATGGGCTGACGTCATGATGGTAGCATCACAGAGGCAAGAATTCGAGACCGTTTCTTATCATTTTCGTTCTAAGAAACGCGGGGACTATCTGTGTACGGTAAAAATCAAAAAGTCCGATTTTATGATCGTTGTGGCACTTCGTAGGACCGCTCCCAGAAGGCTTAGGGCTCGACTCGGGGTTCGACCCTAAGGGTTCTCAACGATCGACCTCGAGGCAGTGCAAATCAAAGGCCATGATGGACAAACGGGAAGTTCCCAAGGCACGTGAGTAAAGCTAACCAAGTCTATTAGGCTAGCTTAAGCCCGTACCGTAGCATTAAATAGTTGTACTAGCTATATATCTTTGTAATAAATGCATTTGTACTATGTTGGGATCCCCCCTCATATATAAAGGGGACCCTTGTCATTTTGTAAAACAACACAATATTGAATACAAGAACATTCTCTTGCTATCTAACTTAAACACATTCTCTCTTGATGCTATTGCTTACATTTATTGCTTCCATTAATTGTTCTTCATTTATTACTCATTATTGGTCATAAAGACCTCAGATTAAAGCTCTTAGAATTGTTAGTCCTTCATCGGCTGTTCATAGCCCAACGCTTAGCTCGACCTCGAGGCTCCATATAGGCCAGCTCGAGCCCCCGATTCTCGGCCACTCGGTTTGCTTAGCATACTGCCTTCAAGCTCATATCTTATTTTTTAGTCTCACACTTAATATCTACTGCCTAACAACTAGCATAAAAATAAATCACGTATTTTCAAAACCACAAAATCAAATCGAATTGTAATTACCATTTTTAAGGTAAACAAAAATTACTGCAACATTTGTACAGTTGAATTACTCAAATTTACAGTGGTCTTTCCCAACAATACGTAGATTTTCTAGTACCAAAAGGGCGAAATTATGATAAAGACACAAGTGGAGGACCACATTATTAATGTGAAATGTACGGTGGGCCCTTTTGCCATTTTGTGGACCGGTCAGTAAGGAACAAAGACAATTAATTGAAGTTTTTGGGAGTTGGTGCTTTTGTGCAGTTGCATTATTGTCCAAGAGTCCTTATATAAAATTCTTTTCCTTTTGTACGGCTATATCTCTAGATCTTGTTTGTATAGGAATAGAAGTAGGTAGTAGATTAACGTTATGCTCATACCCCATTTTAACTTTTGGCATCTGCTAAATAACATCACAAATTGAATTGGATACGCCATTTTAACTTTTGGCATCTGCTAAATAACATCACAAATTGAATTGGTGTGGTTATAAGTTTTCTTCACCCTTAATTTACCCTTAATCAGAAATTTTTGGTTCGAATGGAAAAAGAAAATACTGGAAGGGTACTTCCCCTTTAATGTACCATATGCAACGCGAATCGGGATCAGTGGGGACCTCAGTATATATATTGGACATGGGGTGGAGAATTAAAAAAAATTAGTGTGGTTGTGCTCTTTGAAATGGTGGCCATTTGCAATGCTTATGGTAGATGCAAGAAAGGCTGCATTCTTTTCCTTCTCTTTTTTTTTTTTTTGTGCTTAATTAACGGATAAACAAACAAAGGGGAAAGTGTTTGTGGTTTTACAGATCAACTATTGTGGTTCTAAAACTTGCAACATAGAGGGGAAGTATGTGCATCTAGTTACTTTAGGCTAATGAAAAAAATGGTAGTTCTACTAATCAGCCAGAGTAATTACTTAATGGTGAAAGGTTCAAATTTTATCAAGAGCCTTTCGTCTTCTTCTATCTCATTTACTATTTGCAGTTTTACCCCAAGAGGAAAAAGAATCTACTCCTTTCTCTCAAGTCAATTGACAAGCCTAGTTGTTCACTTTTCATCTAATTAATATTTTAACTTTTAAGTGAATTCATATCTTTAAAATAAGGGAAATTGTGGAGCTGCAAAAATAGGAGTAGTAGATATTTTACTTATCTCAATTTATGAGACACTCTTTATAAATAATCAATCAACTCCGAAAGTTATGTTCAATCAAATATTGTTATATGAATGAAGCGGAGGAATGACAAACTGTTATGATTTTTCTATCTTAAAACAAAATGTGCTTCTCTAAATGCATATATCATCTTTTGTGTATAAATTTTCCTTTTGGACGTTCTTCTTCGATCCTGATGTTTCTAATTATATTAGTTCAAATATCATTGATCAAAACTACAATTGATCAAATTTTTCATGAAAATCAAATTGTCTTTCACAATAGAGTGACCAAACAGTCACAATTCAAACTGTATCATTAGAAATCTAAACCCAAAAACTTTTTCGTATTTACCGGCCTTATTGAGCATCCCCTGGTTTATCAAGATCAAACTACGTCACAAAAGTTATACATATATAGAGTTATGTAAGAAAGAGTAATTGATCAAGGGAATTCTTTCCCTTTTCCTTTCCCTGTGTTAAAAAGGATTTTTACACAAAATAGTCGGTCCAATTTACTGTTTATTTTTTAAGCCGGTATATATAGACTATACACTGATTTATACACGTGTAGGCAATTACAATTTTATTAAATTCAAATTCATAAGAAATTTGAATTTAATCCCAAGTTAAACATATATTAGTCCAAATAAATGTTATGAGCTAATATAATTGGATATATTACTTTAAGTCCAATAAATATTAACCGGGCTACCCCATTTAGTTGGGCTAGAAATGATGAGCCCACTTTATTAAATCCAAGATGTCGTCTTCCTAGAGGCCCAATTTGCTCCAAGTCAAATGGAAGAGCCAATATGATCATGCCACATGTCAATATGACAAGGCATGCCGAATCAAATTAAAAGACCAATAAAATCGCGCCACGTGTGCAAATAACATGTTCTGGCCAATCAAATGCGGTCTTGTCACTCTTCAATCTGATTGGTCGGAAAGAGTTTATTATCATCACAACTCTTCCCTCCCATAACTATAAATAGGGCTTCATAACTCAGAAAATGGACCAGAAGTTATAACAAGAATCATGAAAGAGCTCGTAGATCAAACGCTGCAGATTTCTCTAAAAGCTAGAGGCATTCAAGTGTTCTAAGGATTAAAAGGATCAAGACGAAGATTCAAGAACAAGTTGCAAGCCCTTGGATTAAAAATACGTCAAGATCAAGATCCAACCTCAAGCACTTGGATTAAAATAAAATAAAATTCAAGATTAAGCTCGAATGATCTTTTATTTACTATTGGAAAGAAGAATCAGAGGATTCATAGAGATTGCGATTCTCATATTGTTTGAAATAAAATACTACGATTGTTGCAATACTTTTTCGGTCTCGATTATTTTCTTGACGCAAATTTATTGTCTACAAATTTTGGCATGCTCAGTGGGACAATATCTATCTCTCATCTCAACTTTTTAATCACCAAAGTTCAAGAACATCGAAATCGCTTCAAAGAAGGTTAACTCCAGATCAACTTCTACCAAGATTGCTAATTTCAGGTTTTATGCTGATGTGGAAAGCATCCTCGATGTTTGATCACGCCCAACTATGCCTTATAAAAAGGACTAAGCGGTCGCTGCAAAAATAATTTAGTTCAAGAGTCCGGAGTTGAATCTCACAGAGAACCAACCTATTTGTTACAACTTTCCAGTATCACTAATGATAAGCTCAGATAACTTTCAGAGTCCAATATTTGATTTAAGAATTAACGAAAATTATTTACTAAGAAAAAAGACAATAAAAGCTATCAACTAGCAAGAATAAGATTGAATCAAGGATAAAAAGGTCTAGGGTTTACGTTTTCCCCAATTGCCGGATTAATTCCTAACACACTAGCTATAATCTCACCGCACCACTCTCTAAAGATGATGAGTTCTTGTTTATTGCAACTATCTCTTGATCAATTACGATAATTTACTAGAAGTATTATCTCGAATTACTCTAGCTGACAATTCGCACTACTCATAAAGATCACGCCACGGCTTTGTTATCTCTAATCTCACTTTTAAATCCAAGTAACTAATCTCTTAACTTACTCGAAAGTGGCGTTGTTCAAAAACAATCTAATCATGTGTTCTCTCTAAAGCAACACAAGATAACTAGACAATTAATCAAGGGCCCTTCAATTAACCACAAGAAGTGCAATCAAGAATTCATCCAACAATTGGTTCCATCAACCCTAGATGACGGGTTTAGCTACTCATAATACTACTCAAAAATACATAAACCATTGTCAAACCAATATTCATAGAAATAAAGATAGAAAAGTGGATAGAAACTTTCAATTCGTCTTCTTGAATGAACTTGAGGATCTTTCAGGCTCAACTTTGATTCAACAATGGTATTTCTTGCTTCTCAGATTAAGCGTGTGGTTGAAATAAGGGTTAGAAGCTTTTATATCACGTCTTTAAGTCAATTGACTAAGTTTCCCCTCAAGATAAAACGAAGGCAAATTTGCCCTTGTGCTATAGCTGTGCTTCGGACAGGGTCTGGTTGTGTTTTTCAGATTTTTCTGTGCTTTTCGAAGTTATTCACTGGTCCAATTTTACTTTTCTTCAAAAATTACCTTTTAGCTTCACTATTGCTCTAATCGCTTCTATTCTTCACTCTTGGCTTCTTACATAACAAACTTCAATAATTAAGCTCAATTGGTCATCTTTCAACATTCAAAACTCCTAAAAACACACCAAAGTATGGGTAAAACATATCCATTTACATATAATTCTAGCATATTATCAATGTTACGTTTGGAAGCTTTGGACCAACTGCAATGTCACGACCCGAATTTCCCACCTTCGGGACCGTGATGACGCCTAACATTGTACTCACTAGGTAAGCCAACGTTACAGAATATTACATCTTTTTCTTTTATCCTTTTATAATTAAAATTTAACAAAAACTAAATCAGCAAAAATAAAAGTGGAAGTACATAATTTAAATTATTACTCATATGCCATTAACAAAAGCCGAAATAGATACCACCTAGAAACTGATGTCACAACTCACAAACAGTCTACGAATACTACAAGTAATGGTCTGCAAGAAAATACATCTGTCTCGAAGAAAGTAAAACAGAAATGAAGTAAAGATAGAAAGGGATGCTAGGGCTTGCGGACGCCTGCAGGACTACTTTGGGTCTCCTGGAAGCAGTAACATCAACCAATCTCTCGATCAGCCACTAGCTCTGAAATCAGCACAGAAAGTGCAGAGTGCAGTATCAGTACAACCGACCCCATGTATTGGTAAGTGCCGAGCCTAACCTCGACGAAATAGTGACAAGGCTACGGCGGGGCATAACAACACATAACCTATAATAGTTTATACTAAGACAGAAATGAAATAAAGAATGAAATGTAACAATAACTGGCATTATGTAAATATGGAACTCAGTCGTTTTACTAATACTAAGCTATAACCAATCCTTAAGGGAGTTTCAACACCACAAATGAACCTCGACAGAAGATGAATACGTAAACAACAAATGATGCGGCGCATATCTCGATCCCACCATATAATCGATAACAATACAAATTTTCAACCTTATTACTCCTTGCTACGGCGTGCAACCCGATTCCACTAGTCTACCCTTATTACTCCTTAATATATATATCACCCTTATTCCTCTTGTTGCGGCATGCAACCCGATCCCACCTGTCTACCCTTATTACTCCTTGTTGCGGCGCGCAACCCAATCCTGCCAACATTCACCCTTATTCCTCCTGTTGCGGCGTGCAACCTGATCCCAATATATATCAACACCAATCACAAAATAAAGACAAGTGCTTCACAAGTTAACTCAAATCCTCCACAACACTTATACCTCAAACCAACACAATGGAATATCACTACAATTATGAAACTTCACCAGTTAAAACTACACAGCGAGACCAACCAAAGTGTACCATGAAGCACCAATAACCAACTTTAACCAACAAGATAATAAAATGAAACTACGAAACAATTAATACTTCAATAGAGAAATAACAGTTAACATGAAGCAATTAGACATGGAAACATTTATGAGCAAGCAGCAATTAAGACAAAAAACAATATAATAGGAAACGAGGAAGGGAACAAGCTAAAAAGATAATTTGGTGGCGCATAGGTACTCGTCACCACACCTATACGCCACACACACGAAAATTTACATATCAATTAATTCGGGGATCCCTAATCCCTCAAGTCAAAGTTAGACCAAACACTTACCTCAAGCCAACGGGTATTTAAAAGCTCAATCACCGCTTTACCTCTCGATTCCACCACCAATCCACTCGTATCTAGTCATAATTAACTTAATAACATCAATAAACGCTAAAGAAGTCAATCTCAATGCATAATTATAGGTTTTCTAACATTTTTCCCAAAAAGTCAAAACCCGACCTCGGGCCTGCTTGGTCCAAACTCGAAATTTGGAGCCCGGATATACGATTGGTCTTGGAATCCAACCTCAATTTGAGGTCTAAATCCCCAAATTTCGAAATTCCTAAATTCTACCCAAAAACACCCAATTCCACCATGAAAAATCCTAGATTCTAGGATGAAATCTTGTAAAAAGATGAAATAGACTGGAAGAAATAAGTTAAGAATCATTTACCTATGATTTGGGGAAGAACTTGCCCTAGGAAAATCGCCTCTTGGAGTTTATGTTTTGAAAAATGGGAGAATGAATGAAAAATCCCATCTAAGTTATGTTTTGATCAGCTACAGATGTCGCATTTGTGACCTGAGTTTCGCTATTGTGAAGCTCGCAAATGCGAGATTGGTGTCGAAATTGCGAACCTGCCGCATTTCTGCTACTGTCGCAAATGTGAACCTTTGGTCGCATTTGCGATGATCCCCCTTCCCTGACTATTTCGCATTTGCGAACTCTGCTGGCCTAGTCTCCTAGTCGCATTTGCGAATAAAGGCTGACAAAAGCGGACCCTGCATAGCTTGCAATTGCGATGGCTGATCTCGCAATTGCGAGATCAGTGTCCTGCAACAGCTGAAGCATACCCACAACATTTTCCTAACTCCAAAATCATTCCATAACCTATCCAAAACTCACCGGGCCCTCGGGGCTCCAAACCAAACATGCACACAAGTCTTAAAACATCATACGAACTTGCTCATGCGATCAAATCGCCAAAATAACATCTAGAACTATGAATTCAACACCAAAACATATGAAATTTTCAAGATTGTTTCAAACTCTCTATTTTCTCAACCAAAGGTCTGAATCACGTCAAATCACTTCCGTTTTTTACCAAATTTCACAGATAAGGTTTAAATATTATAACGGACCTGCACTGAGCTCCGGAACCAAAATACGACTGATACCAACAAGATCGAATCATTTAAATTATTGCATTTCAGTCTTATCAATTTTCTTCAAAAATTCATTTCTCGGGCTAGGGACCTTGGAATTTGATTCCAGGCATACGCCCAGATCCCATATTTTACTACAGACCCTCCGGGATTTTTGGAACACGGGTCCGGATCCGTTTACCCAAAATATTGATCAAAGTCAACTAAAATCATATTTTTAAGCCAAAAATCATCATTTTCTAAAATTTTCACATAAAGGCTTTCCGAATACACGCGCCGACTGCACACGCAAATCGAGGAGAGATAAAAGGAGGTTTTTAAGGCCTCAGAACACGGATTTGACTTCTAAAACAAGAGATGGCCCTTTGGTCATCACATACAAGGAGTAAGGCAAACTCTTTAGGACAACCCCTGTTTTCGGATCTTCATCCTCAAAAGGAGCAATATCTTCCACAAACGCACCCGAAGGAGGAAGCAATGTTGCTGAAAAAATTAAGAAAAATCTTGCTCTGCTTCACCTCTTCGGATCCAAGAACTCTGTTGTGAAGGAAAATGGTGATGCTTCAAGTGATGGATCCTCCCCACTTACAACGCATAAGGTGAGCCAATCAAGGATCAATCTATGTGACAATCCATGCTACTCCACATCATCCACAACAATCATGCAAGCCATGGTGACAAACGCTTTATCGGTAGAGGAGCAGTTGGTAAACTTGATGGAAGCAATTTCTAGCTTGACCAAATGCATGAAAAATCAAGATGCTAGATTGACAAGCTAACAGACAATGTGGGAATCTTGATGGAAGAAGAATCCACCCATGCACATGGCAAGGTCCTAGAAGTTCAAGAGATTGATCCTCCCCCATGACAAGTTGCATCCACTAAGAAAATTCTAGTCTCTCCAGAAAGGATGATTCCAATCAATCAACTAAAAGAGTTCATTGAAGGGACTATAAAAAACATATATGAGTTGCTTCCAAGTCCTCCCTTACCTACGCAAAGTTGTGCACTTCAAGGATCGATATGTTGAAGATGTCTGCTGGCTATCAACCTATAAAATTTCAACAGTTTGATGGCAAAGGCAATCCAAAGCAATATTTGGCGCACTTCGTTGAGACGTGCAACAAATGCTGGGACTTATGGAGATTACCTCGTCAAGTAGTTTGTCCGCTCACTAAAATAAAATACTTTTGATTGGTATACAGACCTCGAGGCTGGATCTATTGATAACTGAGATCAACTCAAACAAGAGTTCCTCAATTGCTTTTATAGCACGAGTGATACAACCCGACCAGTCATTTTAAGAATTTACGTCCCGATCCCCTATTAACTGCTTTCCCCATATTTGCTTCTGCTATTGTGAGTTACCGGGAGTATTCGTTTTGGGTTTCGGAGTGTTTTGAGACACTTATTCCCTAAAAGAGAGTTTAAGCTTCAAAATTTGGACTATAGTCGGAGCAGTGTGAAAACGACCTCAGAATTGAATTTCGTTGGTCTCGTTAGCTCCGTTGGGTGATTTCAGGCATATGGGCGTATTCTGATTGTGTTTTGGAGGTACGTAGCTTATTTAGGCTTGAAATACCGAAAGTTGAATTTTTTAAGTTTTCGGTTCGATAGTGAGATTTTGATATAGGGATCAGAAAGGAATTCCAAGAGTTGGAGTTACTCTGTAGTGATGAATTTGACGTGCGTGCATAATTTCAGGTCATTCGGACGAGGTTTGATAGACTTTTTGATCGAAAGCGGAATTTGAAATTTTGAGAATCCTTAGGCTTGGATTGGAGAGCGATTTGTGGTTGTAGCATTGTTTGATATGATTCGAGGGTTGAAATAAGTTCGTATGATGTTTTAGGATTGATTGGCATATTTGGTTGAGGTCCCGATGACCTCGGGTGAGTTTCGGGTGCTTAACGAAAGTTGAATTGGACTTAGGAATAATCTGAAGCTTGGATGAAGTTTTGTCATAACCACACCTGTGGTTAGGGGACTGCAGGTGCGTGATCGCAGAAGCGATGGAGGAGCTGCAGATGCGGATAGGCGCTTGGAAACCAGAATCCACAGGTGCAATAGGTTGAGCGCACCTGCGAGACCGCGGGTGCAGTAGAAGAAGTGCAGGTGCGGCCTAGTACTTTAAGTTGATTTTCGTAGATGCGCACCTGGGACCGCAGGTGCGAGGATATGGTCGGAGGTGCGGAAACCTTGGGCCATAACCTATATAAGGTTTCTGTCGCGATTTTAGCCTATTCTTTTACCATTTTTATCCAAGAATTGAGCTTTTTGGGAGGTTTGTGAGAGATGATTCAAGGGAGCTTCAAGGAGGTAAGATTTTTGGAACCCCAAATTCATTTATATGGTATTATTCTACTGATTTGGCAAGAAATTTAAGGAAAATAATGGTTAGAATTGGGGGTTTAGGGTTTGAAATTGGAGACTTGGAATTGGGGATTTGAGAGGTTGTTTGTGGTCCGATTTTGATGTATTTGGTATGCATGAACTCGTGAGAGTGTAAGGATTCTAGTTTTGGGAATTTTATCCGGTTCCGAGACGTGGGCCCGGTGGACTTTTTGGCCGATTTTCTTAATTTCGCATGTTAGCTTCAATTTAATTAGTGGAATTGGTTACTTGAAGTTCTATTTATATTATGCAATTCATTTGAATAGATTTGGGTCATTTGGAGTCGAGTACTCATGGCAAGAACGTGATGTGTTGATTGAGCTGGTTCGAGGTAAGTGGCTTGCCTAACCTTGTGTGGGAGAACTCCCCTTAGGATTTGGTATTTTGTTATATGAGTGTTGTGTACGTGAGGGGACAAGTGCGCTCACGTGCTAATTGTTGAAATTCCGTTCTCATTAAACTAATACCTATGTTTTCTTGTAATTTAGCAAATACTTGTACTTGAAGCTTCTTGTTTAGATTAGGAAAAGCATGCTTAAGTGACTTAATTGTCTTACCTGCCTTAATTGCCTACTTGTACTTTGTGCAGCATGTTAGAGTAGAAATTTTCTGTTTAATTCTTGAATAGAACTGTGTATTTTTCTGAGATGGTTGTGTGTTTACTTTGGGACTACGGGACGATATCCTAGGAGATCCCCCTGCTTGTTTACTTTGGGACTATGAATCGGTATTCCCGGTAGATCCCCCTGCTCATTTATATTGGAACTACAGGATTGCACCCGGTAGATTCCCCCAGTACTGAGTATTTACATTTGGGACTACGGATTGGTATTCTGGGAGTTTCCCTTGCACCTTTATGATTTGGACTACGGGACGACACCTGGGAGATCCACTAGATATTTATATTTGGGGACTACATGACAGTATCCTGGTAGATCCACGATTGCTATCTCTATGTGGATTTACGTTCTTTCTGTAATTTTCTGTCCGTTGTATTTGTTGTTATTCTTATTGTCATGTGTTGCTTCATACTGTTAGTATTTAATTATATTGTCATATTCTATATTGTCTTACCTTGTTTTTCATCTATAATCAGTAGGGCCCTGACTTTCCTCGTCACTATTCGACCGAGGTTAGGTTTGGCACTTACTGAGTACCGTTGTGGTGTACTCATGCCCTTCCTGCGCATATTTTTCATGTGCAGATCCAGGTTCTTCAGCTCACCCATACCATCAGTCGATCTTCAGAGACTTCGAGGTATATCTGCCGCATCCGCAGACCGTAGAGTCCCTCTCTATTCTCCCCTCTCGAGGTACATGTGCGGGTCCACAGGTGCGAGGATATGGTCGCAGGTGCGGAAACCCTGGGTCAGAACCTATATAAGGTTTCTGTCGCAATTCTAGCCTATTCTTTTACCATTTTTATCCGAGAATTGAGCTTTTTGGGAGGTTTTTGAGAGAGGATTCAAGGGAGCTTCAAGGAGGTAAGATTTTTGGAACCCAAACTTGTTTATATGGTATTATTCTACTGATTTGGCAAGAAATTTAAGGAAAATAATGGTTAGAATTGGGGGTTTAGGGTTTGAAATTGGAGACTTGGAATTGGGGATTTGAGAGGTTGTTTGTGGTCCGATTTTGATGTATTTGGTATGCATGAACTCGTGAGAGTGTAAGGATTCTAGTTTTGTAAATTTATCCGGTTCCGAGACATGGGCCCAAGGGACTTTTTGGCCGATTTTCTTAATTTCGCGTGTTAGCTTCAATTTAATTAGTGGAATTGGTTACTTGAAGTTATATTTACATTATACAATTCATTTGAATAGATTTGGGCCATTTGACATCGGGTACTCGTGGCAAGAACGTGATGTCGAGTTGATTAAGCTGATTCGAGATAAGTGACTTACCTAACCTTGTGTGGGGGAACTCCCTTTAGGATTTGGTATTTTGTTATATGAGTGCCATGTACGTGAGGTAACGAGTGTGTGCACGTGCTAATTGTTGAACTCCCATTTTCATTAAACTAATACCTATGTTTTCTTGTAATTTAGCAAATACTTGTACTTGAAGACTCTTGTTTAGATTAGGAAAAGCATGCTTACGTGACTTAATTGTCTTACCTACCTTAATTGCCTACTTGTACTCTGTGCAGCATGTTAGAGTAGAAATTTCCTATTTAATTCTTGATAGAACTGTGTATACTTCTGAGACGGTTGTGTGTTTACTTTAGGACTACGGGACGATATCCCAGAAGATCCCCCTGCTTGTTTACTTTGGGACTACGAATCGGTATTCCGGTAGATACCCCTGCACATTTATATTGGAACTACGGGATTGCACCCGGTAGATTCCCCCAGTACTGGGTATTTACATTTGGGACTATGGATTGGTATTCTGGGAGTTTCCTTTGCACCTTTATGATTTGGACTACGAGACGTCACCCAGGAGATCCACTGGATATTTATATTTGGGGACTACAGGACGGTATCCTGGTAGATCCACGGTTGCTATCTATATGCGGAGTTACGTTCTTTCTATAATTTTCTATCCGTTGTATTTGTTATTCTTATTGTCCTGTGTTACTTCATACTATTAGTATTTAATTATATTGTCACATTCTATACTGTCTTACCTTGTTTTTCATCTATAATCAGTAGGGCCCTGACTTTCCTCGTCACTACTCGACCGAGGTTAGGCTTGGCACTTACTGAGTACCGCTGTGGTGTACTCATGCCCTTCCTGCGCATGTTTTTCATGTGCAGATCCAGGTTCTTCGACACAGCCATACCATCTGTGAGGTGAGGCGACCTTCAGAGACTTGGAGGTATATTTGTCGCGTCCGCAGACCGAGGAGTCCCTCTCTATTCTCCCCTCTAGCTTTAGCTTTCCAGTATTTACTTATAGACATTCTGGAGATTAGAACACTTGTAGTCATTCAACAACTTGTGAATTCATGAGATTCCAGGTTTAGGGAGTTCTTTTTTGTTTGAGAGTTTGTATTGTATATGCCAAGCGGCATCTTAAACGTTTATTTATGTTTTTTTATCCGCAGTTTTGGCTGGATTTATCTTTTGTTTCCTTTTTCCCTAATTTGTTAGGCTTACCTAATCGTAGAGACTAGGTTCCGTCACGACAGTTCACGAAGGGCGAACTCGGATCGTGACAAGGAAACATATTGTAAGTATGATAGAACTTAGAAATACTCGTCAACGACAGGGTGAACCAGCTATCGACTTTATCAATTGTTGGAGGAATGCAAGCCTCAACTGTAAAAACAGGCTTAGTGAAGCTTCTGTCATAGAAATGGGAATCCAAGGCATGCACTGGGGGCTGCACTATATATTTCAAGGTATCAAGTCTAGCACATTTGAAGAACTTGCAACTCATACCCATGACATGGAGTTGAGCATGGCCTCCGCTGGAAATGAAAGGCTGCCCATCTATGAGCCTCGTAAATGGAACAACAAGCAAGAAGTCAAGCAATTGAGCAAGTTTGTACCCAAGCCTGAAAACAAAGAAACTATGAATGTCAACACATCACCTGTGAAATTCAAAACGAAGGTGAGCAAGAAGTAGAATATGAAATCCACATATTTTCAAGATAAGCCAAGTGGAAAGTTAACTCTAAAAGAAATGCAAGAGAAAGAGTACTCATTTTTGGATTCTGATGTGTCAGCAATTTTTGAAGAACTCCTCGAGTTAAAGCTCATTGAGCTTTCGTAGATGAAGCGGCCGAATAAAGCTGGGAAAACGAATAACCCAAATTACTGCAAATACCATCGACTTGTAAGCCACCATCATGAGAAGTGTTTTATCTTCAAGGACAAAGTTATGGACTTGGCTCGTGAAAAAAAGATCGTGCTTAAAGATGAGAAAGCAAGCACAAACCAAGTCTCTATCACCTTTGGCTCATTCAATCCATATGAAATATGTAGTTTCAAAGAAAGTATAGATGAAGAATTATTGGAGAACAACAAAGTTGAAGTTGATCAGCCTGATGATAATAAAGGTTGGACGTTGGTGGCTCGTCGAAGGCGCCACAAAAGAAGCCCACAAAAAGAATCAAAAGAACAACCAATAAGGAAAATAATGGTAAAAAGATCAAGGAAACAGAATCCAGTTAGGCGCTTGAAGAAAGCAAAAGTGGAGGTGCACCACCGTCAAAAGCCACGACATCCAGTGACCTTGGAGGATTTCTTGTCATATTGGTTCTATATGAAGATTTCTCGTGATGGTATTGAGGCCTCTTATTGCGATGCTGATAAAGGGGAAGAAAAGAGTGATGACCTACCGTTGGCACCATCTTCAGAAAAGCTTATCGAGTCCATTCCTAAAGAAGTTAATACTTGCGAGGAAAAAATTACATTCACAAATGATGATCTTCTACTAGGTGACACTCCTCATAACCGCCTGTTGTACCTGGTTGGCCATATGCACAATGAAAAGGTAAATCAAATTTTGGTTGATGGAGGATCCTCAGTGAACATCTTGCCAATTCGCACTGTGAAATAACTTGGTATTCCCATCAACAAACTCTCCAAAAGTCATGTGATGATTCAAGGATTCAACCAAGGGGGCACAGAGCCATAAATGCGATCAGGTTGGGGATCACCATTGAAGATATGCAATCAAGTGCATGAGTGCATGTGATCGATACAAAGACTTCATACAACATATTTCTTGGAAGGCCTTGGATACATGAGAATTAAGTGGTTTCATTTGCCTACCATCAATATTTGAAGTACTACGAGGGTGATGTCGAGAAAAAGATAGTTTCTGATGACGAGCCATTCAACGAGGCTAAGTCACACTTCGCCGATGCAAAGTTCTACTTAAAGAACCACATTGTGAAGGAGTTAAAAGCTGATGATGTCATGAAGGGAAAGAATGATGAGTCCACGACTGAAAGAGCTGAGGTGGCTGCCGACAAAACCAAAGTTGTTGCCGAGTAAGTACACCCTGACACAAATAATTCTCATAAAGGGAACATTGTGTCTCACGGCAAGAAAGTAACTTCTGCACTCCAATATGTTCCTAGAAAGAAGAAAGATGAAGGTGAATAATCTAATCTCCAAACAAACATGCTAAAGGGGTTATCTCTTCCGGTTAAACGAATTGAAGCAGTAAAGTTGTCCTCAACGCTACTTGCAGGGTTTGTGGCCCAAAATCATTTGTAGAATGTGGCACTACCTACAAAGCGAATAGATGAAGATTTTGATCTTAATGCTTACAGGCTATTTGCAAACGCTGGATACAATCCTAATCAGTCATCAAAGTAAAGGAAGCTCCCATCAGAAGCTACTACAAGGCAACCACAGGAAGGTTTGGGATACAAGTAACTGTCACTAGTGCGCATCTCTATTAGAAGGGTGAGCAACTATTATATCACTGTAAAAGATAAATCTGTCGCTTCTAACAGGCCTTCTGTCTTTGATCGACTTGGAAAATCAACTGTGAGGACTTCCGTATTTGAGAAATTGGGTCCATTAAATAAGGGGAACAAGTTCTAGAGAAATTATCAAAGCATAAGAACACCCGCTTCGCCCAGAATCCAGAAGATCTCTAAGGATTTCCAAAGTTTGGTTCCTTCTAGAATGAGGCGACAAACAAAACTTGTGGTTTTATGTAAAGAAGTATTGAAGGTAAAGCCATATACTGTGGTCTACACTAAGGAACATGACGAAGATGAAGAAAGTGTGGGTTCTTCGTATCATGTTACTACACAAGGCGAGAATGCTATTTCATCTCTAATGGAGGATGATGAGAAATTGGAGGATGATTCACCGTGTTATCACATATCCTTCAATGATGGGGACTCTCAAGAAGATGAAGATGCGAAAGATGCTCCACCTGAACTTGAAGAAGGGGTGAAGACAACAATTGATGCCTTAAAAGAAGTTAACCTTGGCATTGATAAAGAACCAAGACTCACCTACCTAACTACAACAAAAAAGGCTTTTAGCGGCTATAAAAATGCTATTTAGCGGCAATACAAATAGCCGCAAAAATATTTACCAGCAATTAATCATACGCCTTTGTAGCTGGCGTCGACAAAGGCTTTAGCGACCATTTGATCAAATGCTGGTAAAGACCGCTATTATGGCCAGTATATGTGTACTAGTTTTAGCTATAATTATTTACCGACAATTATAATTGCCACTAAAGCTCCCCAAAAATTCCATATATAATACATTTTGCAGCTTTTACTATTATAGCTAAAGACCAATTTAATTGGTAGTAGAAGGAACCCCATCTGGTGACAAATATTATGGCCATTCGACTATTCATGCATATACCTTCTTTCACATATATAACGAATTTTTGTTATAGCCGATGTAAATTTATCTTATTACCATCCAGGAAGACCTTTTACCAATTTTTCTTATTGCAATTAAAAGTAAATAATACTAATCCATTTCGAAATGCTAAATTCACTTCATGAAATCCACATCAAACAAAAACAACTACTAATTCACAATTTCAAAATGTTGACAATATAATAAAAAAGCTAAGCTATTTGAATCTAATTACTATTATCAGCTTTTGATAATATGTTATCAAATGGCTACAAACTAGAAAATAAGAATCACGAGATTCTCAAGCTCTTGATCACAATGAAGCTTTCCACATGCCAAATTCCTAAATATCATAATGTATGACGTGAAATGATAAAATAAAAGAGTATACGTACAACCACATGTGAGATCCATCAATAATCAAAAAATAATTATGGGACATTTACATTCTCAAAATAGTATATCTTTCACCCTTTCCTTTGTTCTTTGAATTTTTTTATTATCAGTAGCTTCTAGATTCTAAAAAGAAACATATTTTGTTTGGCATGCTTACAAATTCTCACAAGTTAAAAAGGGAGGCTTCTCTATAGTTGATAAAATTAGCAGAATAGACAATTTTTTGAATAGACAGTAAAAAATAAAAAGCCAAAGTTAAAATTAGAACTCTAATGCTCATGCAAACTGATTACATATACATAAAATAATATCTCACCTATTGACATAAACCTTTTCTAACATATTCCTCGTTTTTGCCTTCCCAGTGATTAAGCAACTAAATTTCAGTATGGATAATAAAACAAAGCTGCCCAATTTATTCTAGGCAGAATTATTATAGGTATAAAGTGGTAGATAAATTCAACAATTAACTACATCTACATCTGAAAAGATAAAGAAAACTAAAATGGGGCCTATACACAGATTTTTTGCTCCAGCATACAACAAAAGTTATGAATTAAAGAAGCCAAAATGTCTATATAAGGCAGAGTTTTCTGTGTTGCCTCAAAGTTATTTAGTAAAATGTTGAGGAAAGCATATAAATCAAAATTTAGCGAGCAATACCAAATATTTAGATCAAAGTCTGCTGCTCATAAGAACATTTTACAAATGTAGCATTCTAGTTTTGACCGTCAATTGTTTTTTATATATTTCAAAGATACCTACTTAGATAACATGCTAAGTTAATTGATATGCCTTCCCGTATGCGATAAATGATGTGTTTTCTTTCTTTGATGACATATCTTAATTAGCTTGAATTGTGTATGTATTCTTTCTGGTACAATTGTATAAAATATTAAAATGTCTTCTATTGTAGTCCTGAAATTTTTATGAGTAGGCTAACAAATGCTTCATCAAAAACACCCTCCATTTCAATGTTATGGGTCCTAACAGTATGAGTATTTTGTATTATTTGAACTTAATTACCATATGAAGTTTGTTAAATCAAACAAGACAACTCAAACTCCTTAGCGTGAACTGAGCATAATCTACCAAGATTTCTTTAAATCCTACTTCATACATGATAATACGAACTAAAAGATGTTAACTTAGTTCACTGAACTATGTGACTTTTCAAGAGCACTTACAGATTAAAAGAGGGACAACCATGCCATTAATCACCCGCACATCCTCATCATCTTGCATAATCTTTTTAATTCGAGCCTGCAAATAAATAGGCAATAAGGTATTAGTATGGTTGTATTCAAATCAAAGGGAAATTTAAGTTCTTATAACAAGATCTTATGTGACTTAAATGCAATTTGGTTCAATTTAACACATTAAATAGAAAGAAAAAAAGGAGAATGATTAATATCTAAATGGCCACTTAATAGTTGCCAAAATCTTTCTCAAGAAAACAAATTCTGTGCAATAAAGCATGAACCTTGAGAAACTAGACGAACAGTAAATCCACATAAAAACCTTAAACACTTTACCCTTACATTGAATGTTTATTTCTCTCATAAACATGCCTTGAACAAGTTATATACCACAAATACTCTACTTCTCCTATAAACTCATGATATATCTGATCTTTACCTAATACACTATAGAGTTTTCTTTGAAGCACTATATAGTAAAATGCTTAGTGACTATAAAATTTGAGTGGCAGCAAGCTAACATATTGGAATGTTGAATTACTTGTTAAAAATACTTAGCTTTTCGTGAAGTGTCTTTCTCGGACTCAAGAATCTCCGATAAACTCATGATGTATCAATTTGTCCAAAGCACACTTGAGACTCTAGAGTTTTTCTAAGCACTAAAAGATAAAGTGCTTAGTGGTAGTAAAATCCGAGTGGCAGTAAGTAGCTAACACGACCTATCATAAGTGTCTCAACAAACTATTCTACATTTTTCTTCAAATCTCTGATTACTCTTCCTAACAAGGTAGCCTCAAAGAATTGTTCGATCTTAATAAGGAACTAACTTGATGAGTATCTTGGCATCAAACTAAAAGAACAGTTGTTGAATCTTCAGCTGCTCTCACTCTATTTCATTGTACAAAATATAAAATTGCAATATTTTTTTATTAGTTCTTCCATATGTGAAATGGAGTAAGAAACACAGATTATGCCACAAAAGAAACAGTAATGGAAAAAAAAGAAAAACAAAGATAGTTGCTTAGATACTGAGCATACAACTTTTTATAATGAATACGAGCAAATCCTAGTGAGGCAAAAGGTCGAGTACCTAGAAGTCAGTTAATAACAAAAGGTTACTACTTTAAATACTCCAAAACTTTCTATATTTACTGGTTTCATCTAGCTACTTGAGCACACCACGGCTTAAAAGAAACAGTAATTTAACATACAAGTGGAAGGCGAATTTCGCATGTCACAAACATTCATTCACCAATCTAACGCTCCCAAAAAGCAAAATAAAGGAAAAACATCATTAAACACATTATCTTATAAGAAATTTGCAAGTCGAGACTCAAAACTTACAGCAAATGCAAAAAAGAAATACCTAAATCAAAATTTTGAAAGACTCATAGCTGCGCTTGGATTTATCTTCAGCAACATTTACCCAGATCTCTCTCCCATCCAAACTCTGCAAAATTTTATATACATATTTATATATCAGTGAGAGAGAGAGATATCATTTGTGTTACCTGGGATTGGTGGCTGGCGACGGTAAAATAGAGAAGACAGATAGCGATGGCGGTAGGGCAGCGACGATGAGAAGTGTTTACTATTGCTAAAATAATTTCAAAAGTATTCCGAACTTAAGTCCAAAGAATAGGCGGAAATATTTTAAGGAATAGGAGGGAATATTTTTTTCGCTGAAAAGTTATTTGGATAGAAAGTTAAAATAATACGTAGTAAAATTTTCTTTAAACTAGTGAGTTTTAGTGGCCATTTCTTTTTATTGCCAGTAAAAGGTACTTAATACCGGTCAATGCTCATTTGTCGCTATCATTTGGGTTTGTAAAATTATTTAGTGGCCATGTTTTTATTGCCACTAATAGATTGCCGCTAAATACCTTTTTGTTGTAGTGGCTTTACTAGAAGTTGATGAATAAAGCACTTATACTAAGTTACTCAAGGAGTCTCGGGATGTTTTTGCTTGAAGTTACAAAGAGATGCCTGCTTTGGACCCTAAAGTAGCATTCCATCATCTTGCAGTCAAGAATGGCGCTCGTCCTGTTAAGCAAGCTCAAAGGCGCTTTAGGCCGGACTTGGTTCCCCTAATTGAAATCGAAGTTAACAAACTCATCGAAGCTGTCTTTATTCGTGAAGTTAAATACCCAACATGGGTTTCAAGTATTTCCCCTGTAAGGAAGAAGAATGGCCAAATTCAAGTGTGCGTTGACTTTAAGGATCTCAACAATGCGTGTCCCAAAGATGAATTCCCACTTCCTATTCCAGAGCTGATGATCGATGCTACTACTAGGTACGAGGAAATGTCATTTATGGATGGTTCGTCGGGTTATAACCAAATTCACATGGCACCAAAAGATGAAGAGCTTACTGCATTCCGCACCCCAAGGGTATTTATTGCTACAGGGTAATGCCTCTTGGCTTAAAAAATGCTGGTGCTACTTGCCAAAGGGCTATGCAGAATATTTTTGATGACCTTCTCCACAAGAATGTTGAATGTTATGTAGATGACTTGGTGGTAAAATCGAGAAAGAGGAGCGACCACTTGAAAGACTTGAGAATGGTATTTGAGTTGCTCCGGAGGTACCAACTTAGGATGAATCCATTGAAATGTGCCTTTGGAGTTACTTCTACAAAGTTCCTATATTTCATTGTCTGGCATCGAGGGATCGAAATTGATCAAACCAAAGTTGATGCAATTTTGAAAATGCTTGAGCCTCGAGATATTCATGAATTGAAAAGTTTGCAGGGAAAGCTACTTATCTTAGGAGATTCATCTCGAATCTATCTAGGAGATGCTAACCATTCAGTCACCTTATGAAGAAAGGTATCCCTTTCAAGGTGGACCAAGCGTGTAGCAATGCCTTTGAGAGCATTAAATCCTACTTGATGAAGCCTCCAGTTTTAGTAGCCCCTATACTTGGAAAGCCATTGACACTGTACATTGCGGCACAAGAAAGATCTTTTGGAGCACAGTTGGCCCAAGAAAATAGTGAGGGAAAAGAAAACTCTCTTTACTACTTGAGCAGGATGATAACACCAAACGAGCTGAATTATTCGCCAATTGAAAAGTTGTGTTTAGCGCTCGTCTTCTCAATTCAAAAGTTGAAGCACTACTTTCAAGCTTTTGTTGTTCGTCTTATTTCTAAAGCAAATCTCATCAAGTTCGTGATGTCAAAACCTTTTCTTAGTAATCGACTAGTGAGATGGTACCTCCAATTTCAACAATTCGAGATTGTGTACATCCCTCAAAAGGCTATAAAAGGACAAGCATTGGCAGACTTCTTGGCATATCATCCGATACCTGGTGACTGGGAACTAACTGATGAACTACCTGAAGAAGACGCAATGGTCGTTGAAGTACAACCTCCATGGAAGATGTACTTTGATGTTTCTGCAGATCGTGGAGGAGCCAGTGCTGGCATAGAATTTGTCACTTCTCAAGGGGAGGTTCTGCCCTACTCCTTTACATTGACACAACTCTACTCCAACAATGTTACTGAATATTAAAAACTAATACTTGGTCTTGAAATGGCTGTCGATATGAAGCAGTTGCAATTGCAATTCTTTGGTGACTCCCAATTAGTGGTCAACCAGCATTTAGGTAGCTACGAGGTCAAGAAACATGAATTACACCCTTATCATAATTATGCTAAAAATTTGATGGGATGGGTTGGTGATATGACTATCCAACATGTACCTAGGAAAGAAAATAAGAAGGCTGATACTTTAGTTACCCTAGCTTCATCGTTTATCCTGCCTGATCAAGCGCAAGTTACTATCTACCAAAAGTGGGTAGTCCCGCTGCCAAATGAAGATGAAAGTGAAGACAATAAACTCGAGCATCTTGTCGTTGTTTCTGAAGGTGAGAAGGAAGAATGCCAACAACCCATTATCGATTACTTGAGCTACGGTATACTTCCAGAAAATCCAAGGAGAAGGACTGAAATTCGCCGTTGTGCACCTCGTTTCCTTTACTACAAAGATACTCTATACAGAAGATCATTTTAGGGAGTACTCTTTCGATGCTTAGGGAAAGATGAAGTACTCCAAGCTTTGCAAGAAGCACATTCTGGGGTATTTGGGTCACACCAGTAGTGATCAAAGCTCTACTTCCATATAAAAATGATGGGATATTATTGGTCAATGATGGTAAAATATTGCTTGGACTACGCTCGAAGATGCAAGGCTTGCCAATTCCGTGCAAATTTTATTCATCAACTTCTTGAAGTGTTACATTCAACTGTTGCATCATGAAAATTTGTTGCTTAGGGACTGGATGTTGTTGGACCACTACCAAAATCCTCTAGTGGGCACTTATACATCTTGGCTGCAACTGACTACGTCTCAAAATGGGCTGCAGTTGTTGCTCTTAAGGAAGTAAAGAAGGAAAATATTGCAAGTTTCATCCGAGTAAACATAATCTATCGCTTTGTCATTCCTCATTACATAATAAGGGATAATTGTAAGCCATTCGACAATAGGTTGATGGAAAAGATTTGTGATCTCTTTGGCTTTAAGCAACATAACTTTTCTATGTACAATGTTGTCGCCAATGGTTTAGTCGAGGCATTCAATAAGATTCGTTGCAACTTGTTAAAAAAAGTCATCTCCAAATGCAAACGAGATTGGCATGACTGTATGGAAGAAACTTTGTGGGAATATAGGACAACTCACCGCATGCCAACACAAGCGACCCCTTATTCACTCATTTATGGAATCAAAGTCGTCTTGCTACTCGAGCATCAAATACCTTCATTACGATTAGCTATTCAAGAAGGGATCACCGATGATGAAAATTTTCGACTTCTATTAGTAGAGTTGGAGGCTCTTGATGAGAAGAGGTTGGAAGCTCAATAGAGTCTTGAATGCTATCAAGCTCGATTACCTCGCGCCTTCAATAAAAGAGTTCACCCCAGTTCCTTTCAAGTAGGAAAATCAAGTCTTTGCCATACAAAGACCCATTATTACTTCCCATAAACATGTAGGGAAGTTCACTTCAAAATGGGATGGGCCATATGTCGTACAAGAAGCTTATTCAAGTGGGGATTACAAGCTGGTTAATGCAGATGGCATGGGAATCAGCCCTATCAATGGCAAATTTTTGAAGAAGTATTATCCTTGAAGTTGCAACGCTCTTTGACGCACGAGCCTAAACTACATGTTCCTACACTCCGGGCCTGCATGAGTCTAAGCTATATACGACCCACCAAAAAAATTGCTACGTTGAAAACCTTGAAAGAGGCAACCTAGGCAAAGGTTATAACATAAAAAAAACCACTCATTCTGAACTATGGTATGAATTGATCCTGTACACCAAGGTACGTAGGTAGCTTAGAGTTTCATTCTGAGTTCTGCCGCATGAGTTCAAAAGATACATAGTGTCCCAATCGTTGTTCAAATGAAGTACGATGGAATGTAATCCATTCAATAAGCACTTGAAAATCGAGCTGAGATACTCTTCTTCTGTTAAACTTTGGATCCCATTTGATTTAAAGGGGGCAAGCCGCTATGGTAAATTGGTGTCTTCAATGAAATGATTATAGTCTTTTAGGAGGCTACAATGTATTTGCATTGAAGTCTGGGAATTTGCTATGTATTCATGTTTGCACAACCTTCATGTTTGTTGGTCTTCATATCTTCTCACTGCCCTAAAAAAGGAAGAGGAGAGAGGCGTCAAAAGGGAACACAAGTATAAGAAGAAAGATTGTGTGGCACATCGTCTCAAATTAAGTGAGACTTGAACCCAAAATATTTGTGAGATTGGATCTCTTGAATTTTGATTTATAGCAAGAAAAACGTCTTGTGATCCCGTGGCTTCCATACCAAAATATAAGAGTTTTGGCGAAGTTGCGCAAATTCGGAACTGTCGGCATATCAAAATCTGATATTATTTTTGAAATACTATATGAAAAAGTCCTTAAGGTATTAAATCTTGTATTTTGGATATGTTTTAGATTTTAAAGTCTTTTTTCATCAAATTAAACGGTTCATGATTTTGACATTCCTACGTCAAGATATAAAAGTTATGGTGAAGTCGCGCAAGTTTGAAATCGTCACTATGTTGGAATTTTACGTTGACTTCGAAATATTATCTAAAACTATTCTTAAGATATTAAATCTTGCAATTTCGATATGGTTTAGATTTTGTAGTTTGGTTTCTGATGAATCAAACGGTTCATGATTTTGATATTCCTACACTAAGATACAAATATTTTGGTGAAGCTGCGCAAATCTGAAACTATCAATGTGTCAGAATCTAAAGTTAGAATTCAAAATATCATCTGGGATGATTCTGAAGGTGTTTGATTTCCAATTTTTGATGTATCTTATATCTTGAAGTGTAGTTTCTAAAAAATCAAGCGGTTCATGATTTTGACATTTCTACACTAAGATACAAATTTTTTGGTGAAGTTGCGCAAATCTGAAACTATCAACGTATTAGAAGTTAGAGTTAGATTCAAAATAATATCTGGGACAGTTCTGAAAGTTTTTGATTCCGAATTTTGGATAGGTCTTAAATTTTGAATCTAGTTTCCAAGAAATCAAATAGTTCATAATTTTGATGTTTCTACACCAAGATACGAATTTTTTGATGAGACTGCGCAATCTAAAAGTGACATCATGGTGCAATATAAAGTTGGTTTCAAAATATTGTTTGGGGCGATTCTGAAGGTGCTTGATTGCGGATATTGGATATGTGTTAGATTTTAAAGTTTAGTTTCTACAAAATCAAATGGCTCATATTTTTGGCGTTCTCACATTGAGATATATGCTTCCTACCGCAAAGCTACAAAGGTGATGAACAATATTATCTTCAAAGAAAAAGAAGAATGTATATTCAAATATAGAGAACTTCGAGATATGAATGACAACGAAGTTGAAAAGAAATCCAAGTTCTATTTTGTGGTTGTCAATACATCATGTTAAGCAAGCAAATATTGATATTGAACTGCAATAAAAAAGGAGGGGGGGGCATCGATGAAAATGCGCAATATAAAGTAAAACAGATGGAGTTTTCATTTCCAAGAATAGTTGCTATTAACCAAATGCAAGGAAAAAAATAAGAGGCAAACAAAATACTCTATCTAGGCTAATCTAAACATAACTTGTAATTGGTCAAGTCTTTAAGGATGGCCTCTAAGTGTTGTTTCCCACGTCAGCCAATTCATCAGCAGTCGACAAAGAAACATCTGAACATCTACGGTACTCCTCTTCTGCAGATAAGACTCTAGATTCAAACTCTTCAACCTCTTTCTTGGCAGCATATCGGAAAGCTCTTAACCGTTTCAACTTCTCCTTGGCCGCTTTTAGAGATTGACTGGTGGCAGACAATTTCTCATCCTTCTCCCTTTTTTCAGTTAAGACAAGATCAAGATGTTCCTTGCCTTTTAAAAATAACTCTGATTTTTTAGCGTCCACAACCTTATCAGAAAGAGTTGATCGTGTCTGGTCATATGAAGTGGCAAGCTCAAAGAAAGACATCAATATGTCTTTTAAATGGAAAATATCCACACCCTTTCCATCGATCTCCTTGAGAATCACTTGGATCCCGAATTGAAGAGAAGAAGCGCTATCTGAAGTAAGGTCAGAGAGTTTGGCATGAATCTTAGACCAGGCATCCAAGATGAAATTCTTGTGAAGAGTCAAGACAACCTTTCTTCCATCAAATATAAACATTGTTAGTGCTTATCGTTGGTGAAAATTAGGCCCCGATTTTGCTCCACGATTAGGAATAGAAGTTGCCTCTAGGTTTGACTTAGATGTTGGAAGTGATTTCCTCGAGTCTGGCTCTGCCACAGATTCACTACTACCCTATGGCTTGCTTTGGTGTAACACTATCGAAATATGAACACCGTTTGGATGCATAGAAAAAGATAGACGGTTAGTGAAGTTACTTGGATATTATAAGGTAATATGAGAGTTTTAATCAATACCTCTTTAATAGTCGTCAAAGTCCTTGAAGCACTACCAATGTTGTCAGTAATCTCGACTACACCCAAATCAACGTCTCCTTGTTTGTTTGAATATGGCTTCACCCGCTTGAAGTTTTGATCTCTATGACTACTATCACTCTCATTCTAGGATGAGCATTTGTTAGAGATAGGAACAATGGTGCCTAATGGAAAGGAATCCTCATTGACTTGACGAGCCTGAGCGTGTCCCTTTTTTTAGCTTCTTTATATGAAGGTCCCTTGATGTCGCATGGTACAACCACTTTGGATCTTAAAGTAGGAGGTTTGTCCTTCCTGTTATGACCTTGAGGCATGAGCTCTAAAGGCATAGCAGTAACCATCCCTGTGGTACTCACCAAAGATTGCAAGTCATTTTCAAGGAAGTCATGCACTCTTTTCTACCAAGACTTATAATCAGACGAGACATACTTCTTCATCTTGGGCATAATAAGGGAAAATGTGGCATTTGACATACTTTTAGACAACACACAAGTTCGTAAGAGTTCCAATACGTTTCTAAAGAGGCCTCACAAAATCTTGATCCAAGCAACCGGGAATGTTTTGATAAAAATAGAATTGATGGCTGAAGCGATGAGGGCTATAAGGCTCCACGATGAAGGTTGATACATTTCTTAAAGGAAGGTAGTTCGAGCGAATACTCATAAAATAATTCGACTCGGACTCTTCCTCATTGCTATCATCATGATAGTAATACTGTTGAGAATTACTTGACATTGTGGAAGTCCATGCGGCACTTTCTCCTCTATGAATGCGTTTTCTCGCTTCTTCATCTCCAAAGTATATCGATGTTCCCTCACCTGAACATATGACCAACCATACACATTATGAATTGGGAAGCAAACTGTAGAAGGATCGAGGGGTAAGCCATTTGAAATTGTATTTAATCCATTGTAAATGCTAGCTAAGAGAGGGAAAACAAGGTTAATTCTTTGCCCACATGCTAGAAGGTCGGCAATCTTGAAAGTCTCAGGCCGAATGAAGTCGCCTTCTTCGTAGGGAGTACAAAGACATATAACCAGCATAATAAAAAGGTAGCCAAGTATACTTCGTCTTTCTTGTCGATTCTAACGCCAAGTTTAATAAATAGTGCATCTTTATCTTCCAACCAATTGAAAATTTTATCTATAGCTCCAGTCGGGTTGTGTGTTGATTTGGGACGAGCTGACTTCTTTTCTTTCTTCATTGGAGGTTGTTCATACTTCACAATCTTTTTGCACCAAAACTCTATCCATCTTCTCATAGGGACATCAGTACTTTTAGTGTTTCCCTCTCTGAGTTAGTGATATGCATCAAACAATTGCTGACAAGCTTGTGGAAGGAACTTTCTATCTTTGTTGTAAGCACCTGTAAGTTCTCGAGTATTTGGAATAACTTCCTTATAAGGAGACCTCATTAAAGGCAGACCCCCAATAATGCATAAGTCCCAAAGGGATATGGATAACTCTCCAACTGAGGTGAGCAATGTATTTGTAAGAGGACAACAAGCCGCGCAGAAAGCTTGCATGATACTTGTAGAATGATCATAAGTAAACAATGAAGCATAGACAACATCGTAAATATTGGTGGACCTCAATGTCGGATGGCTCCTACTAAGGATATCTTCAGCCACTTCCAATAGCCTGGAACATAATGAAATTCGCCATCAAAATTAAGGAATCACTCTAGTGTACTTCTCCTTTGAGGATTCGTCGACCTAAGCATGGGAGAGAACTTGCCATATTTTTAACTTTGTGATTATGGGAACAAAGAGTCTATGTCTTGAATTTACGTTTGGTGTTTTCAAAAGTCCAATCTACCAAACGAAATGGATTTTTGTAAGGGTGGACACGAAGCTGCATATAAGCTGGTTAGTGGTGTATCAACTAGCAATTTGGTTTTCGTTTTACTATGCATGTGCTATGAAATTACATGATACTTGGACGTGGAGGAAGAGGATGCTAAGTTTCTGAAGTAAACCAAACTCAAGCTGCATAAAAAAATTGTTAGTACCTAAATCAAAAGGGCAGAGTAACACTTATGATCTTGGAAGAGAGCATGGATAAGTAAAAAAATTTCCTCAGTCGTGAAAGAAAAAGAAAAGTACGTTAGTGTCAGACCTTTTTTTGAAAAGGTTTTCGTTGCGAACTTTTAAAGGTGTTCATCTCGAACTTTTAAAGGCATTCGAATTTTTAAGGTTTTCGTTCCGAACTTTTAAAAGGCATATGCTCCGAACTATTAAAGGTGCTCGTGGCGAACTTTAAAGGGTCCTCACTGCCGACTTTTAAAGATTTCTACCACGAGCTTTTAAGGGTCTTTGCTATGAATTTTTAAAGGTCCTCATCGCGTGCTTTTAAAGGTCACTTTTAAAGATCTTGACGACGATCTTTTAAGGATCTTTGCGCGAACTTTTATGGGTCTTCGCCACAAATTTTAAACGTCTTCATCGATAAACTTTTAAAGGTCTTCATCCTGAATTTTTAAAGTACTCCGTAGTTTGATGAAGTTACTTCTAAAAAGAAAAAAAAGACAACAGAGTACAAAAAAAAGAACAAGAAAAAGAGAAAAAATTACCTTCGCATTAATGCTTCTACATCCACAAAACTAGACTCAATATGACTTGAAAATACTACGAATGGATGCCTACAACTGGAGAGCAAGAGTCTATTTATATAAGTGTCGAAGGAGAACAGTTGCAAATTACTACCGATGTGGGATGGAAATTATAATCAGACTCTTGAAAGGAGTTGACTTGTTGACTGCGGTGGAGTGACTGAATCCATAATAGACTTATATAGGACGTCGGTCTAGTTATGCCCATCGTAATCTAGTTACCCAATTAGAGAATAAAGTCTCATTTTTATTGTAAAAACAAAGCGTGGATCCAATTGTGAAATAGTTCAACAAAACTTGAAACAAAATAGTGGTAATGGCTATTTCAATGATGACTAATGTTGCTTTTCTCGTCATTACAAAGTTTGGAACCATTTTGAAGTCTTACGTGGATACCAAAAAAGGCACCAAAAGTTATTACTAGACATGGCAGTAATTTGTGTTCTCCATGTTATCATTTGATGTGTTGTAAGATGTTAGTTATTATCTCTTATAGCATACGTAAAGTGTATCCAATAATCAAGTTAATACTCCAAGTCTAGTCATCAAAGGTCTAATACCCTGTCAAGTCTTGAAGTATGGGGCATTTGTAGGCAACTAAAATTATATTTAATTTAAATTCATAAGAAATTTGAATTTAATCCCAAGTTAAACATATATTAGTCTAAATAAATATTATGGACTAATATAATTGGATTAATTACTTAAGTCCAATAAATATTGAGTGAGATAATCCATTTAGTTGGGCTACAAATGATGAGCCCACTTTATTAAGCCCAAGATGTCGTCTTCCCAGATGCCCAATTTGGTGCCATGTGTGAAATGACGTGGCACACCAAGTTGCAACGACCCGATCGGTCGTTTTGAGCAATTTGCACTTTGCTCGGTAGTGTGAGAGCATGAGTAGCTCCGTATAATGTATTATGACTTGTGTGAATCGTCAATTTAGGTTGTCAGGTTATTCAGAATCGATTTGGAAGAATGAACTTCATGACCGAAACTTTAAGTTGAAAGAGTTGACCAAGTTTGACTTTTTAGTATTTGACCTCGGATTGGAGTTTTGATAGTTCTTTTAGGTCCGAATGGTGATTTTGGGCTTGCGCGTATGCCTGGATTCGCATTTGGATATTTCTAGAAGGTTGGCGAAAGTTGGAAATTTGAAGGTTTGGAAGTTCATAAGTTTGACCGAGAGTTGACTTTGAGGATATCGAATTCAGATTGTGGTTCTAGAATTGGAATAGTTTTGTGATGTCATTTGGGACTTGTGTGCAAAATTTGAGTTCATTCCGGGTTGATTTGATATGTTTAGGCACGCGTTTTGGAAGTTGAAAGATTCAAAGTTCATTAAGTTTGATTTGAGGTATGATTCATCATTTCGATGTTGTTATGCATGATATGAGACCTTGAGTAGGTCCGTATTATGTTATGAGACTTGTCAGCATGTTTGGACGGGGCCCTGAGGGGCTCGGGTAAGCTTCAGAGTGGACTCAGAGCATTTTTCCTTCATGTTTGATTGCTGGTGTGTTCTGGTTTCTAGTGCCTCAATTGGTCTTCGCGATCACGAAGTATGTGATGCAATTGCATAGAGGAAAACTTGGAGCTGGGAACTTTATTAATCACGGTCGCGATTGGAGGGCTGCAATCGCGTAGCTTGGAGTTGGATGTTGTTTGCGTTCGCATGAGTCGGCCCGCGTTCGTGTAGTGATGAGTTGAGAAGCTGAGTCGCGTTCACATTGTTCTTGTCGCGGTCGCGTAGTGCAGGTACATGTGTTCATCGTGTTTGCATTTGATGTTTCGCGAATGCGTATGGTATTTTGGAGGCTGCTAAATCTGTTCTTCGCTATCGTGAATGATGTCCCGCGATCGCATAGGGTATTTCTATCCATTGATTATAAAGTACTCTATTTCGGAGGTTTCGGCTATTTTTGCATACTTGAAGCTATGGAGCTCGGTTGAAGCAATTTTTGAGGCAATTTTCACCGTATGGATTAGGATAAGTGTTCTCTACTTCGTCTTGGTTATATTTCGTGAATCTATCTTCGTTTTTGGTAATTGGATAGTGAATTTTAAAGAGAAAAATAGTGGATTTTGTCTAAAGTTTCATAGAGTAAATTTTCAAGTTTTGAACATCGATTTGGAGTCGGATTTGAATGAAACTTGTATGGTTGAACTCGTTATTGAATTGGTTGTCGTATTTTGTGAGTTTTGTTGGGTTCCGAGGTGCGGGCTCCAATTTGACTCTTTGGTTGATTTTGGGCCTTTTATTCAAGATTTGACCTTTTTCGATTGGGGTTTTTAGCATTATTTGATGTCCATGAGTTACTTTTGGCTAGGTTTGAGCTGTTCGATGGTCGGGACGCGCGGGATGGCATTTTTGGAGAATCTCTTGGCTTGCTCGGTATTAGATTCGGCTTGTTCGAGGTAAGTAATACTTCTAAACTTAGTGCTGAGGGTATGAACCCCTGAATATACGTGATATGTGTTTGGTGTTGAGGTGACGGGCGTGTGGGTGTGCACTGTGTAAATTGTGACTCAGTTATATCTGTGGTATTGTGTAGTTACCTAATCTTACTTGTATCTATGAAATCTCTACGTACTAGAGTAATTGAGTTGTGATCCATATTAGAAACCATGTCTAGGCTATATGTCTATCCTGTTGGGACCCATTGAGGTCATTTCTATGATTGAGTTATTTGCGCATATTACAATTGCATACTCAATCTTACCCATTCATTTACATATCATATCTTGGTCTCTGTTACTATTTATTGATATGTCATATCATTATTTTGGGCTAATTTTTATGACATTGTGAGCCCGAGAGACTGGAGAGATTGATGACTGAGTGAGGCCGATTCACACGGGATTCCACGTGCCTCATGCTACTGGGGTCAGAGCATAAGCTAGTGATGCTTTCGGCTACTGGACTTTCGCCATCTAGGGTGTAGCATTCGGGCTGCTTCGCCTAGCAACACGACACTTGTATTGCTCTCCCACAGCCCCGTTTTCACGGTTTAGGCTGTCCCATTTCGCTTGCTGCTACTATGGGAATCGCTTTTGCTTTTTTTCCTCTGGCTACTAAGAAGTTTCAGTTCGCCAGGTTGTCTTATTGTTAGATCATTTATCTAATCTATCTAATTAGATAAAGAATGAACCAATAGTGGTATTTTTTTTATAAATGGGAAATTAAAAATGTTCGAGGATGGAAATGGGGAATATCTACAACAAGATCTTTCTTTTGTCCCTTCCAGGCAATCGGAAAATAAAGAAATGGTTAATATATTCAAGATAATTATGTATTTATAAAATACCGCCTCAGTTCATTTCCTGATTGTGAGGATATTGATGGGATCGGTCTGTACGCTGCAATAGGTATTATTGATTCATGATGGGATTGGACTGCACGCTGCAACAAGTATTATTGATTCATTCCATGATTGGCTTATTATAGCGGTTGGGATAGATTTGTCGCTCCAGAGTCTGCATACCCACAGTAAGAGCATGTACCTACTAAGTGTGAATGTCGAATGTGAGTGCGCGTGTTGAGAGCAAATGCCGAGTGATTGAGAGTACTGAGTGACCGGAAGGACTGAGTGACTGGGACGACTGAGTGAATTGAAGCTCTAAGAGTATACATATGGCTTTATCACTAAGTTACATTGCATTCGACATGCACACTTGACATGTAGGCATAGAGATGTACTTTCCTCATGCCATTTGAAAATGAAACATGTACGTGTCGAAAGTTTTTGGGAAAATCACAGTTTTACAAACTTACTCATATTTTGGTGATTTCGGTAAAAGATTTGGATTTTCACTAATATGCTTGAAAAGTATGACTATTTTCCGGAACTGTGAACGAGTTGAGCATTATATCTCTGAGTTACTTCTTTTATCACTTTTATTATGTTGTTATGAACTGTTGTTGGCTATTGGTGTTGGAGTCCGACCTTTGTTCCAGCTCGTCACTACTTTCAATGTAAGGTTAGGTTTGGTACTTATTGAGTACATGGGTTCGGTTGTACTCATTCTATACTTCTACACCTTGCATGTAGATGTTGGATATTGATGTTGCTGTGTACGGCGGGAGCTGGATTTGAAGATGTACATGCGTTCCAATCATAGCTTCCTCTTGATCTTGGTAGCTTTAGAATCTTAATCTATTCATGTATATTTTAAACAAATGATGTACCTTATTTCATACCAGCTTTGAAAAATCTAAATCTTAGAAGCTCATGATTTGTACTACCAGTCCGTGGGAAATGTATAAAGGTTCAGTTGATTTATCATTTATTTGTCTCACTAAATCTCATTAAACTAGATAGGTTTTAAGTGGCTTACCTAGCGGGTTGGGTTAGGTGTCATCACGACTAGTTGGATTTTTGGGTCGTGGCAAGTTGGTATCAGAGCTCTAGGTTCATAGGTTTTACGAGTCATGAGCAAGTTTTTAGTAGAGTTTTGCAGATCGGTATGATGACGTCGTTTGAAGCATAATTCTTTGAATTCCTTCCACGCACTCGTATGCACATGTGAGCGCTCGGTATCAGATGTGCATCATTGGCTTGTGGATTTCATTGGATGAGATACAAGATGTGTATTCTGTGTTTTGGTGATGGGCCAGTCTGGAAGACTTGAGGCCCGATTTGTAGTGCAGCTTAGGCTCAGTAGTTTCAGTTGTGTGAGCATATAATTTTGGACTTCTATGTACAGTGGTGTCCCTATGAATAGGACTGGTGGCTCGGTGAGTGGTTCGATGGCCATATGATGAGCATGATGTGACTGCAGGCTGTGTTGAGATAGTTTGAATGCGAGGAGAAGAGTTTGCTTGAGATATAAAAAGGACTATTGGGTGCTTGATTTCTATCTTGAGGTGACGTATAGTCTCGAGTTATGAGTGTATTAAAGGATCTTCCATGTTGCTTAATTGTGGAACAAAGTATATTTCCATGTCTTGTTGATAAGTTCAGACTCAGAAAGATTAAGTGATTATGTAGTAGTTGTGGCTATGAAAGGATATAGAGAGATGTCAGTTTGAGACTAAGCAAGTGGGTTATAACATGCGGGGTAATCTACGAATGTGTGATCTTTATGATATCGTGTGGAGGCTTTCTTTTCTACTAGTGGGTTATAGGTGTTGCGATTTGTGTTTGGATTGGTTGGAAAAGTTCACCTGACTGTCATGAGGATGAGCGAGCTTAATAGATAATTTGCAGTATTATATGGTTTGTGTTACATGGGTTTATAAAGGATTTAGTTGAACCTCACGGTGGTATTATGGCAGTAATAGAGTATGGCATTGTGAGTTATCGAGTGTTTTGATCTATGGCTTTGAGCTAAGTAGGGGAGTCTGATATCGACGATTTGATTACATGGGTATGTGTAGTATTGGTTTCAGTTTGAGGCATACTCGTAGATCGGTTATGACTGACAAATGTTGGTTTTGAGGATGACTTAAGCAAGGAAATTTCTGGATGTGTGTTGTATTACACTTTATGGGTATATGACAATCATGAAATGATTGAATCGTTATTCGTAAAGGATGTAATGTGCATGGAATAAGATTCACTCGGTTGCTTAGAGGTGTGGATTACTTATGTGGGTGTTGTCGTGCTAATGAGGCACAGGTCGTTCGGCCCGTTTGGGTGGTGCAATTGATATTTGAGCAGAGTGGAGGAATATCAAGAAGGTTCTAATGGATTCAGGATTTAAATGTGACAATTGAGAATTTTCCGGATTTGTATATAGCTAAGATCTAGGATTTGCATTGGATAGTGTCGGGACTCGTAGTGTTTCTGTATCACTATGGATTCTAAATTTCAATATCAGGAGGGTGAAAGAAATGAATTTAGATTCACAGAAGGTCTCTTCAGAGTGGGTGTCTCGGTTGTGGTTCTTTAGGGTGCTTAAAAGGGAATTCAGCAGCTTGTGGGCCTTAGGGCGGTGTGGTTTTATGCTAGGATCTCGTGGGGGTGAGTTTTAGTTGAGGATCGTGGTGTTCTGGCAAGGAGAAGTGTCAACTTGAAGGTAATTCGGAAGGAACTCGAAGAAATAGGGCAGCTTGGTAGTAGGTTGGATTAGCACGGTAATGGATATGATCGGTTCTTTGGGTACTTATGATGTGGTGAGTTTCTACAGGTGTTTTGGGGTAATACTCTTGGATTTGGCGGCCTGAGTGGCTTGGATGAGTTACAGAGATTTAGTTCTAATGGCTTGCTTTTGTGCAAATGAGTTTCAAAGAGTCCTCGATGGTTTCTACCACGGTTTGAGATGGATATTTGCTACCGACATCGAGCATGTTACGTGTTATGATTTTCTCCTAGATGGGATCAAGTGAAAGGCTACTGGCTAATTGTGTACGTATTCTACTTGTGACTCAGAGTTGATTATGATAATTCTCGTACTTTTCATATGATGGCATGATAGATGTGGTGTGTTGTGTGGGATTCAGATTTGCATGTGCAAGGTCACGGGTCAGTTTTGAAAGGAAGGTCATGAATTCTTAGATGGCATGGATGGTTTCCAATGTTTTGATGAATGTTATAACTATTTGGTATAGCTTGAGAAGGGTGCACATTTCAGAAGGCGCACTGTGTTGTGACTTACGGATGCTTCATTGGTGTTGCAGTACTCGCCTGATTGATCGACTGCTAATATTCAAATTTTTCTATATGGCACGAAAGAATTATAGAAGTATTCCTTATGGGATGATCATGTATAAGAGATGTGTTAAACATTCGGGAGGTGGAGTTGGGATTGGATATGGTGACTCGTGTGTTCTAGGGATTTAGAGACTAGGAGTTCTCAGAAGTAGACTGTTTCGTGGTTGTGGAAGCTAGCCAGATGACTGTATGTGTTATGGTTAGGTCATTGTGGATTTTTAGAGGGTTATTTATTTATTTGTGGATGACCAGAGTTGATTTGGGGCCTATTGGTAGGCCCAATAAGGATGTGTATTCTACACCAGGTCGGATTGGTTGACTTCGTACTGCTATTGTTGAGGGATGTTCCATTCGGTTAGAGTTGAGCTTATTCTTGTTCTGATATGATCTATATGTTACTCCTCTATACTATGAGGGTTGTGATTTGTTGGTTATATGCACATATGGTGCGGTTCTGTTTGGGCCTTATAGCAAAGTTCGAGCGAGATGGTGATTGAGGGTGTGGAATGGTTGATTGTGCTTTGGTTATTGTCCTTTCCGGTTGTGGTATACTGCATTGTTTACTTCTTCATGGTTATGGTCATGCACTTTATGTACTGGATGTTAAATTGCGTGTGGTTGTTGATTTGGAACATTGTGGCTTGAGGTATTTCATATGGACCAGTGTTTGGATGGGGTCACGCATTGCAGCGGAACTATGATAGGATATGATCCTTTGTGTTAGATTCATATGTTTTGGTTATACAGTGTTATGGGTTCATAGCATTGCGTTGTGGTGATACTTGTTGAACTTGCGGGATGATTCTCTCATTTGAGTCATTTTCCATTTTGGGGTGCATTTAAATTGTTGTTTATTGGGGCACAGATTGCACGATTTGTGGCTTTACGTTGTATTGGTGTGGCCTGTCACTATAATGGTTGTGTTTGATGTGATGAGGTCATTGGACCTAGAATGGTTACTATCAAATTTGATTACAGTTTGTATGGAGGAATAATATCGGAAGTCGGCTTAGGATTTGGCTTTGGTTCTTGGCGGACGAGAGAGAGCTCTGTGACTTGTTGATCTGATGAGTGGTTATGAGTTTCTACGTGTTTCTTTCATCATCAGTAGTGTACAAAGGTTTTAGAGCGAGATTTTGTTTGATATGAGGTTTGTTACCGGTACCGAGTGTGTTTTGAGCAGCTATAGTGGTCAAACGTTATTGCTGTGAGCATGTGAGTTACGTGGTATATCATGTGATTACATCTTGGGTTATAGTTATGGCTTGATACAGCTTGTTCAGACTTATATAGTGTGTAGGTGCGAGATTCAGGTCTTGTATGGAATTCCGGATGTTTGAAATTGGGTTCCAAGGTTTATGGGCTAAGGTTGAATTAAGGATCTTCAGTTAGGTTAAGTCGTCAGACTTATATGGATTAGGGTGATGTGGGATAACCCTGGGAATGTGCATGGTAAAGTTACACGATAGTTTGATGGCTTTGGAACGACTCTGGACATGTTTGACGACAAACGTATGTTTAAGTGGGGGATAATGTAACGACCTGACCGGTCATTTTGAGCAATTTGCATTTTTCTCGGTAGTGTGAGGGCATGAGTAGCTCTGTATGATGTATTATGACTTATGTGAATCGTCGATTTTGGTTTTCAGGTTATTCGGAATCGATTTGGAAGAATGAACTTCATGACCGAAGCTTTAAGTTGGAAGAGTTCACTAAGTTTTACTTTTTAGTATTTGACCTCGGATTGGAGTTTTGATGGTTCTGTTAGGTCCGGATGGTGATTTTGGACTCGGGCGTATGCCCGGATTCGCATTTGGATATTTCTAAAGGTTTCGGTACTAATTGGCAAAAGATGGAAATTTGAAGGTTAGGAAGTTCATAAGTTTTCCCGAGTGTTGCCTTTGAGGATATCGAATTCGAATTTTGGCTCCGGGAATTGGAATAGCTTCGTGATGTCATTTGGGACTTGTGTGCAAAATTTGAGTTCTTTCCAGGTTGATTTGATATGTTTCGGCACACATTTTTGGAAGTCGAAAGATTCAAAGTTCATTAAGATTGATTTGAGGTGCGATTTGTCGTTTCAATGTTGTTATGCATGATTTGAGGCCTCGAGTAGGTACGTGCTATTGGGCTTGTCGGAATGTTTGGATGGGGCCCCGAGGGGCTCGGGTAAGCTTCGGAGTGGAATCAGAGCATTTTTCCTTAATGTTTGATTGCTGGTGTGTTCTAGTTTCTGGTGTCTCGATTGGTCTACGCGATCGCAAAGTATGTGATGCGATCGCATAAGGAAAACTTGGAGCTGGGCACTTTATTAATCATGGTCGCGATTGGAGGGCCACAATCGCGTAGCTTGGAGCTGGATATTTCGCGTTCGCATGAGTAAGTCTGCATTCGCGTAGTGATGAGTTGAGAAGCTGGGGGCATAAGATTCTTCTTCGTGTTCGCATTGATCCTGTCGCGATCGCGTAGTATACGTGCATGTGTTCATCGCGTTCGCATGTGATGTTTCGCGAACGCGTAGGGTATTTTGGAGGCTGCTGAGTTTGTTCTTCGCAATCGCGAAGCATGTCCCGCGGTCGCGTATGGTATTTCTGTCCGGTGATTATAAAGTACTCTATTTCGGAGGTTTCAGCCATTTTTACATATTTGGATCTATGGAGCTCGGATTGAAACAATTTTCACCATATGGATTGGGGTATGTGTTCTCTACTTGGTTTTGGTTATATTTCGTGAACCTATCTTCGTTTTTGGTAATTGGATTGTGAATTTTAAAGAGAAAAATTGGGGATTTTATCTAATGTTTCATAGAGTGAATTTTCGAGTTTTGAACATCGATTCGGAATCGGATTTGAATAATACTTGTATAGTTGAACTCGTAATTGAATGGGTTGTCGGATTTTGTGAGTTTTGTCGGATTTTGAGGTGCGAGTCCGGGTTTGATTTTTTGGTTGATTTTGGATTTTTGATTAAAGATTCGACCTTTATCGATTTGGTTTATTTCCTTTAGTATTATTTGATGTCATTGAGTTATTTTTTGATAGGTTTGAGCCGTTCAGAGGTCGGTACGCACGGGATGGCATTTTTGGAGCATCGCTTGGCTTGCTAGGTATTAGATTCAGCTTCTTCGAGGTAAGTAATACTTCTAAACTTGGTGCTGAGAGTATGAACCCCTGAATATACATGATATGTGTTTGGTGTTGAGGTGACACACATGTTAGGTGACAGGCGTGTGGGTGTGCACCGTGTAAATTGTGACTCACTTATTTCTATAGTACTGTGTAGTTACCTAATCTTACTTGTATCTATGAAATATCTATGTGCTAGAGTGATTGAGCTGTGATCCATGTTAGAAACCATGTCTAGGTTATATGCTTATCCTGTTTGGACCCACTGAGGTCATTTCTGTTATTGAGTTATTTGCGCACATTGCAATTACATACTCAGTAATATGCATTCATTTGCATATCATATCTCAGTCTCTTTTACCATATAATGATACATCACTTCATCCTTTTGGGATGATTTTCATGATACTATGAACCCAAGCAACTGCAGAGATTGATGACTGAGTGAGGCCGAGCGCCTGATTGTGAGGATATTGATGGGATCGGGCTGCACACCGCAGCAGATATTGTTGATTCATGATGGGATCCGGTTGCATGCTGCAACAGATATTATTGATTCATGCCATGATTGGCTTATTATAGCACTTGGGCTGGATCAGCCCCTCCGGAGTCTGCACACCCACAGTGAGCGCAGGTATCTATTGAGTGCGAGTGCCAAGTGTGAGTGTGAGTGCCGAGAGCGAGTACCAAGTGATTGGGATGATTTTGTGACTGTGAGGACTGAGTGATTGGAAGGACTAAGTGACTGGGACGACTGAGTGAATTGATACTTTGAGAGTATGCATATGGTTTTATCACTGAGTTGCATTGCATTCGACATGCACACTTGACATGTAGGCATAAATATGTACTTTTCTCATGCCATTTGAAAATGAAACATTTACCTGTTGAAAGTTTCGGAAAAAAAAATCACAGTTTTACAAACTTACTCATATTTTGGTAAAAGATTTGGGTTTTCACTAATATACTTGAAAAGCATGCCTATTTTTTGGAACTGTGAACGAGCTGAGTATTATATCTCTAAGTTACTTCTTTTATCACTTTTATTATGTTGTTATGAACTGTTGTTGGCTATTGGTGTTGGACTTCGACCTTTGTTCCAGCTCGTCACTACTTTCAACCTAAGGTTAGCTTTGTTACTTATTGAGTACATGGGGTCGGTTGTACTCATACTATACTTCTCCACCTTGCCTGCACCTTGCGTATAGATGTTGGATGCTGATATTGCTGTGAATGGCGGGAGCTGGATTTGAAGATGTACCTGCATTCCGGTCATAACTGCCTCTTGATCTTGGTAGCTTTAGAATCTTAATCTGTTCATATATATTTCAAACAGATGATGTACCTTATTTCATACCAGCTTTGTAAATTCTAAATCTTAGAAGCTCATGATTTGTACTACCAGTCCTTGGGAAATGTATAAAGGTTCAGTTATTTATCATTCATTTGTGTCAACAAATCTCACTAAATTGGATAATTGTTAATTGACTTACCTAGCGGGTTGGGTTACATACTATCACGATTAGTTGGATTTTTGGGTCCTGACCCAAGTCAAATGGAAGAGTCAATAGGATCATGCCACGTGTTAGAATGAAAAGTCGTGCGAAATCAAATTAAAAGGCCAATGAAACCACGCCACATGTGCAAATGACATGTTTTGGTCAATCAAATACAGCCTTGTTGCTCTTCAATCTGATTGGTCGGAAAGAGTTTGTTCTCATCAAAATGCTCCCATCCCACAACTATAAAATAAGGGTCTTCATAACTTAAAAAAGGGACCAGAAGTTATAACAAGAATCAGGAGAGAGCTCGTGGATCAAACACTGCAGATTTCTCTAAATGCTACAAGCATTCAATTGTTCTAAGGATTAAAAGGATCAAGACGAAGATTCAAGAACAAGTTGCAAGACCTTGGATTAAAAATACGTCAAGATCAAGATCAGACCTCAAGCACTTGGATTAAAATAAAAGAAAATTCAAGATTAAACTCGAATGCTCTTTTATTTACTATTGGAAAGAAGAATCAGAGGATTCATAGAGATTGTAACTCATATTATTTGAAATTAAATACTACGATTGTTGCAATACTTTTTCAGTCTCGATTATTTTTTTGACACAAATTTATTGTCTACAACACGATTATATACATACTATATAAGAATTATACATAGACTATACATTAGTTGACTCTTTTTAGTCTATGAGGTTGAGTGACGGCTATTTGAGTTAATTCTTCAACAAAAAAGTAGGGCTCGAAAAGTTCCATAGAGGTGAATGTACGAAGTCCAAACTTAGGTCCAACAGGAATTGGTCTTACGGACCCAAAAGTTTTAGGGAATTTTTCCTATATATACTAGGATAGGAACTTATTAATTTATTTTCTCTAGATTTTGTAGTTTTCAAAAAGTATCTAGGTTTTTCTTACAAATTGTATATATTCCTCCCTTAAAGATCTCTCATCCCATTATTAATGTCTTTAATTAAGGGATTCAATTATATCCTTTCCTTTTTTCACACTTTTCCTCATTTCATGCTTCCTAATTTTTTCAGTACGCAGATCTCCTCTTCTCTCTCTCTTCAATAGTTGCATGTCTTCAGCAAGAAGCTACTAACTTTGCTTCACCTGTTGAATGATTTTTGTTGGAACCTTCAAATACTATATTAATGTCATATTCTATGTTCCTATTATCCTTATAATGTTAGTAAAGTGATACCTAATCTAACAAATCCAATAACACAAAAATTGCTTTCCATAATAGCAACCAAAAAGAAACTTTTTCTTTGCAGTTAGAAATATATCACATGACGTAGAATGTCATGCGATGACAAAAAAAATCAGTTGCTACAAAGTTTCTTCAACAATTCAAAAATCGTTAAACTCTAGCAAAATTATTACTAATAGGATAATGGATAATAGCTCATAACTTACAATTGCCCATCACCATATACAATTATCATACATTTGTAATACAATTTCTGCAACAATTATAATACAAATACAATTATGATATAATAGTGATACAATTCTGATCTTCCTCATCTTCTTCATCTTCTTCAAGTTTCAATCACAACTCTAAACTTAAATTCTGAAACAATATTGTATTATAAATGTATTATATATTATTTTAGATATTGATATATCAGATACAAATCAAATACAACTTTAATACAATTGTGATACAATTATGAAACAAATATGATACAATTATAATACAATCGTGATACAATTTAGAAACTTTTCTTCTTCAAGTTTCAATATGAAATTTTACCTAAAAACAACGCTAAACTTAACCAATCTCCCTCAAAATTAAGACATAAACTCCAAGTTATATTCTCAATTGTTTGCAAGAGCATCCAATTCAAACAAATCAAAAATTCATAAAACACAGATATTGAATTCAAAACTTCAAAGTTTTTTAATGTTTGTCAATGGAGAACTCTTTGCTACTGATATTTTAGAGATAATGTCAATGAATTTGTGTGAAGAGGATGAGATTTGGGTTAATTTGTATAAAAGAAAGAAATATTTCAAATTTTTTTTGAAAATGGGATGAAAACGTGATTTTAAAGCACTAGCGTGGGGGAGGTGAGAGGGAAGGGTTGTATCAGTTACATCCTAGTTTTAAGGATGTTCTCTTTATTAAGGTTTTATATATAAATAGTGAATATAGATAGAGAATATAATTTTTAAGGAACCTAAAGAAAAATGGTGAATAAGTTTCTATTATAGTATAACTAGTTAAATTTCTCAAAGATTTGCATTCCTAAACCTAAAAAGAGGAAGGGGCTTTCTTGGACCCAAGATGTACTATTAGGCTTGAGGCTTGACTAAATATTTGGGCTTTTGGGAAAATCAACATTCTACATCTAATTTTTTTTATTAAAAGAAAAAAGAAAAGAAGAAGAAAGCTCTATGAAGGCAGAAATGTTAATAAATTATTGGCATAATACCACGAGACACTCTCTGAACTTGCCATCTTATTCGATGCACACTTGAATAACTTAGTCCTAGTTATCTTGTTGAACTTTGCAATTTGGTAACCTTAACCCTCTTGGATACTGATGTGACAAAAAACGTGAACCTCTTTTAATTATGTGGTAGTGAAGAAAAATCTAATAATCAGCTTTCAAGTGAAATATGTATTTTTTAATCATTACTAGTTTATGAACACATGCGTTACACGTATATCCCATAATAGCTAATACAAACATTTTAAAACGGTCTAAAAAATATTAGAAAATATGTGTAAGTTACACTAAATTTGAAGGAGAAACTACAAACTCAAACTGTTAATTTTTTATAGAAAAAGTAATATTTCTTTAGAAGTATTATTTTTTTACTCGATAACCATTACAGTTTGTATCTTCTATAATTTTAAATATTCAGCATGACGGTTTTCTTATTTTTTTTTTGTACTGCACCACTATACAATTTAAATGTGAATAAGAGCAACAGTGACTACTGTTGCAAATGCTTCACGTTTCATTAGTGGCAGACTATTAAAAACATAATACAAAAGATTAACATTAATTAATGATTAACAAATATGATAGTAAAATATTTATAAATATAGCAGATTTCTTTCACATCAACAAGAATCAAGCTGTTTAAAAAGGCAGTCCTAGTATTTAATATCTTTCCCTATTTTTTCTCTCCATTCTATTACATATTTTATGTTTTCGTTGGAAACCAATCCATTCCATAACAAATTTTTTCCTTTCCATATATGGACTTTTGTATTCAATGTAATGTAGCGAAATTATACATCTTTATATTCTGATGAAATAAAATACATATATTTCATGAAAAAAATATAATGTATATTTGTGGTATATATACATTATAAATCATGTATTTTTTTGGAAAATTCCTGTATATATGCATATGTTGTTTATATACATCTTTATATTTAAATATATGTCATTGATCCATTCCATAACAAATTTTTCCTTTTCATACATGGATCTTTTTATTCAACTTAATGTTGGTTTGCTTATCTTCTTGCTATATTTGTAAATAATAATTCTGGAGAAAAGAAAGTTAGCGTATAAACGTAAATATAAATGAAACAGTAATTAATTCACACCCACTGAATTCACAGTGTTTTCTTAAGGAATTTAATCCCCTCCTAGTACCCAAGGTTATGGATTATTTCCTCCCAACTGTTGATACCCAATTTTTCCCTATATATTTTCATATGTAAAATACCTTTTAAAACAACACATATATGCATATATAAGCATATCCCAAGGTCCTATTATTTTTCTCAATTTTTTTAAAAGATTTTTAAATCAATTTTATTGCCCTATTTTATCAAGAAAAACCAATAAGTGTTCAAAAATTGGCATTTTGGTAAATCATTTATTGGATTCTCTTGTTTATACCAAAATATAGTTAAGGTAATTTTCGCACATTTTGTACAAATTTATTTAGTATTTTAAAGCTAAATTGCATATAATTGCGATATTAGCCTATTTTAGATTTAATTGCGTTTATAATTATAAAATTGATTCCAGTATTTTTAATTTAATATTTACATATTAATTGATTTAGTACTTTTAATTTGTTTCCAGAAATTATTTTACTATTTTTTAAAATAAATAAGGGGAAAAGGGGCTATTTAAATATTAGCCCCAACTATTTCGATTATAGCCTTAAATCAGCCCCAATTGAACCCAATTCCCAATCTCAATTCCCCAACCCAATTTTAATTTAAACCCGCCCCTGACCCCAATTAAATCCTACCCGACCTAGACCCCTCTCATCCTGGCCGTTAATCTCTGAGATCAACGACCCCTATTCACTCTTACCTTTTTTAACCCAAACGACCACCCTAACCTTCTCATTTCTCACCTACCAGTCGCCTCTGAACCCTCCACTCTCTCAAACACTCTCGAACCTTCTCAAACCCTAGCCGCCTCATACCATCTCCGCCCTGAAAGTCACTGGAATCTATGGCTTCCAAGGCTATGAGAGTCCTACACCTACCTTCTATGACTTCCACGTGCCTGATTTCTGAAGATTCAAGGCCTGACCTTGAAGGATTATACCCAGATTTCTGTCGATTCGAGGTTCAACGGTCATCTCCGGCCTTATTCCGGCGTACCATGGTTGTTCGAGCCTGATTTTGACCTCTCCGACTTAGATCGGTTACTCTTCAAAGCCTTTCTCATTACTGGGGTTCCTCTGAAACCCTAACCCTTCGAGATTTTCTCCGATTCTTTTAGATCTGTTGTGTATCTATGCTTTCCCTAAGTTTTCAAACGATTTCTCTGGCTTTTCTTTCAAAATTACTTGCAGAACCATTTCTTTTCCGATCTAGGGTTTTCTGAAAAAATGTTTAAGTGTTTCTCTGACTTTCTTTCTTTTTTCTTTTGTGTGCATCTGCCTCTACTATGTGCTTATATTTTTTCTTCTACCACGTTCTTGTATGCTTCTTCTACTGTGTTTTCTGTTCTTGTATGCTTCTTCTACTGTGTTTTCTATATCCTGTTCTTGTATGCATCTCCTACTGTGTTTTTCTATACTATGTTCTCGTAGGCTTTTCTGCTGTGTTCTGGTACTTTCTTCTACCATGTTTTGATATGTTTCTCCTACTATATTTTCTATTGTGTTCTTAAGTGTTTTACTATTTTCCTTCTACTAAGTTCTGTTTAAGTTTCTTCTAAAAACTTCTCAGCATGTTTCTGCTACTGATCTTATCAGTCTTTTCCATTACGTTTCGTGTTAGCTTCTTCTACTCTATTTTCTTTGAATTCTTCCGCTATGCTCTGCATGTTACTTTTCTATCATGTTTCTCACGAGTTTCAGTTGCTGAGAGGAACATGGTAGATGTTTCAATTCTTTCTAAGACCTCTGAACCTATTTTGAATCTCTGAAATGAGTTTCAAAACATTTGTTCTTCATATGATTCCAGCTCTTGCTAAACTCTTCTGTACTGGAACTTCTACTGATTTTACAATGACATCATAGTCTTTTTCATACTTAACATGTTCGTATGCTCATTATATATGATGAATTTCCTTCTAAAATATTTTTCAAATTTGCAATTAGTTCAAACTTCCTTCTGAATAGAGCTTGATTGATTTCTTTCCATTGTTTGCTGATTTTCTCTATGACTCGGCCTACGTTAAAACTCTTCTTCATCTTTTCTGACTCAGTTCATTCATGCAAAATCTCAGACCCTTTTGATTTACTGCTTGTTAATTGATTTGCTTACCTTATTTGCACAAACCGTGTATTTCAAAACCTTATCCTTAAATAACTTTTATGTACTTGCCCCTAATTGCATGTTTTGCACAAAGTGTTTATTCAATTTCTTTCCTTAAATGTTTTTATATATTTTTAATCCGAATCCCTTAATTAAAGGGAGTCTTGCGTAATTGATTGACAATCAGTTCCTCAACTATTTTCTTACCTTATTTATGCCTGATTTTACACTATAAAAGGCACGACCCTCTTCACAAACAACAACACTTTCACAATCCTTCTGAACTCTTACTTACACATAATAGTATTCTCTCTTCTTGTCTGCACTGTGGCTTTTACAAGACTACTATATTTTCTCTATATGTTTCTTTGAAACTGGTGTGTCCTAATTTAAGCTTCAACATCATCACAATGTGTTCATTTACAGCTTTTATATCCATGTCTACTTTACTGTTTCTATAAAGTTCAATATTTAAGTTAGTATGCTCATATCTTTCTGCCTGTTTCTACTGCGAATCCTTGATCCATATCCCCATTACCCCTATGTGTTTGAGAGTTGTGACTTAAGGCATGACAATGTGAGTTGTTGCCCATGAATTAAGTTTGAACCAATGGGGTCTTAACCTCTAAGCAAACAGGCTGGAAGGTGTGCCAGCATCTCCCATTGCTGGGTGTGCCCATCAGCCTGCTTTTCTTTTGCTCTTGCAAATTCCCCTATTTCCCTACACCCTTATGTGTACTGATTTTAAATTATTCCCCTTTTCCATTTCCCCTTTCAGAATTCTACTTTCCCACTTGCACTCCCTCTTAGTTCCTAAGTTCTGCCCCTCTCTTGTGAGCCTTGCCTTAGGACCTTGAGTTCCCTCTGAACTTGGACACCTCAGGGCTGGCCCTTCCACACTGCACTATAGCTTAATCTGGTGATACATTTGGGTGTAAGCACTGCCCAGAGTTCTTATGAAACTCTTAGGGAACTTTGACACACCCCAAATGGGAGAAAGGCTTTGAAATATGATCTCATGGAGTCGGTTTACTTCATACTTCAGACAAGAAGTCTGAATCAGGCTCTCCTTGGTTGTATTTTTAATTTCTGATGTATTTTTCTTTACTTTATTTTTCTGGGCTGTAGTAACTTTGTAATAAAACTCTCGGGGATGGCTAGTGAAAAGGGAGGGGTAACTATGTATGCAAAAAGGGGTAGATAACCTGCCTATAGGAGTTTCTGAATTTCTGCACTTCTATATAGATACCATGTCTATAGGATTTCTGCATTCTCATATTAGATAACCTGCCCATAGGAATTTCTGCACTCTCATGTAGATACCATGCCTATAATTATTCAAAATTTGAATTCTGCATATGCATGTAGAAAATATGCCTATAAGATTTTCTGAATCTTGCATATCCACTTCTCATTAGGCAAACATGTCTATAGGTCTTTATAACCAACTGCAATTAGATATCATGTTCATATAATACACAGTACCTAGACATCATGTTTATAGGATTTCTACATTTCATTATGTCTATAAAGGTGTTCTAAAGTGGACAAACGCATAGAAAGCATGCCTATAAGAGCTTTAATCTGAATCGCCTCACTTGTTTATAAGCCTAAAATCAGCAATAATAGTGCATTACCAGTTGCAAAACTGGCGATCTTTTGCTAAAAACTCGCCTTTCTTTCTTTAATATGTAATCAATTCACTTCATTGTTTCTGAAATCAGTAGACATCATGCCTATAGGTCTTTGTCCAACACTTAGGCAAGTCGTAGGATAACTTATAAACTGAATCAGATTTTATATGCTACAACCAGCAGGCAGGCCTGATTCGGGCTTCTTATCTGAACTATGTAATAAATCAGTCTGCCTCGACCCTTTAAGTTTTAATCAGACCCTGTGTAAGTCATGCTAACTACTTGCTTTCTCTATTTAAAGGAGGTCTGTTTGAGCCTTTTCATTTGTTTATATGCTTCCCCATACTTGCCATATATGTTTTGTTTGTCGCCTTAGTATTTTTACCTTTTGAAACCACAAGTAAGCCTAATATCCCTCTCCTTTAGGATTAGTAGTCCCAAATGCCTCCGGAACTAATAGGACTGGGGCGGGTAATAGCATGCAATAAGTAAACGAGACCATTCCGCACTTTAATACCTCAACGGGGTGGGAAGGGTACATATGGATATGATGACCATGCGGTAACATCACGTGTAGCCCCTCACTGAGGAGTGATTACCGGGTGTTGTGTGGGGTGATCCATATTATTTACAAACCTAGGACCCTTTTTCCTTTATTTATTTGTTTCGTTGTTTATTCTCAAATTTCAAACTATTTTCTTAAAAAAAATCAGCTTTTCTTTTAGTTCTTTTAACTTCACCTATTTTGTAACCATTACGTGAAAATCCCCTCTTGTTTGAAGTTCTTATTTGCCTACGGTTTATTTGTACCTAAAGTCACAACAATAGTCTGGCCGAGAACCACACTAGTGGATCCTGAGGGGTGCCTAATACCTTCCTCTTGGGATAATTTCAAGCCCTTACCCAATCTCTGGTTGCTCAAATCAAACCCTTCTTAATGTCCTAATGCACTTAAATCATTAGGTGGTGACTCTTCAATTCAAACCCAATTCCCGAAAGGGAACGAGTTGTCCTCCCAAATGTTATAAACCCGATTTCGCGAGAAAAAAGGGGCGCGACAGCATGGCGACTCTACTGGGGATATTGTGCTTTTACCATTTCAGACTATTATTGTGAATTTATATTTCTTTATGCGCGATTGCAAAACTGACTTTGTCTTTTTGTTTCTTTCGTTTATTACTTTCCTTTATTGCCGCTTTAAGTTATGAAAAACTGTTGTATTTACTGCTTTCCTAATGTGTAAATACATGACACTCTGCTTTAATTATTGCATAATCATGCTCAACATCATATTCCACTCGTGCCAAACAAAATACCATAGCAACGCTTATAATGAGTGGTTGCGCTCTTCCGATATTATCACCCCTAAATTCGGAAAAGGCATATTTGCGGTAAAACCAGTCGATTAGCGTGTAGTCGACAGTTTCGTGCCTTCCTCCCTTGAGCTGTCCGCTCAAGGGTACCAGTCTAAAACCCCCAAAGAAACCTTACTCTATTTAATTGTGCATGCATCATGGCCAAACCTAGTCGAGTCAGTTGTGTTGTCCGCATAATGACTCTTTAAGATAGCCTTGTCCAAAGTATACCGGGTTTCCCTGAACCCAAACGGACATCACCACGTTCTGTGCATTTATTTGGAGAACTAAATGCTTTATGCTAGTTGTTGGTATTAAATAGTCGAGTCTAGTGGGGGTAAGGGCCTAAACCTTTTTTGTCTTGCAGAAACATGAGGCACGAGGTCCCCAGTTTCCGTATGATTAGCACACCCCCACTCTTGCTAGACTGGTGGAGGAGTCTTCTATCATATGAACAAATCAACGAGTGGAAAGAGAGGGCCGCCAAAGCTAGCGAAAAGTTGGAATATCTGGAGTACAATCTGCTGGAATTGGAAGGGAAAGTGAGAAAAAGAGTCACCGACTGCCAGAACGCTGAAGGAAATGAAGGAGAACACATGGAAAAGGCATTTCTACTGGTGAACCTACGCGAGTTGGAGGATTTGATTAACGAGAACATTCAACCTGAGGAAGGTCCTTTTGGGACCAAATAGATAGGAATCTTTTCTTTTTTGCTTTAAGAAATGTAATAAGGCCAATGGCCACTAGTGACATTTTATTCCTTGTTATTTAGTGTCGTTTTGGGATTCGTCTACTTTTATCAATAAAATAAGGCATTTAGCATTCTAAGTTCTCCAAATCAATTTGTTGCTAGGCCTACCTTGGGCACAACGAGGCTCCCAAATTAGGACACGATTTACATTCTTGCTCTATGTGTTTAAATATCGCAACATCTTTTCCTTATAATCCTCACTAACTTGTTACCTTTTGTTTTATTTTTCATTTTTATTCCCCTCCCCAAAGGTTAGTTCGTGGACTCTGGCATCATCATCATATTCCACAAGATCAAAGGGCCCTCCACCCACTCCTCCTCCTAGTCCTATCAGAAGCAGGAACAAAGGAAAGATGGAAGATTTGAACAACACCATAAAGGAAAACTCAACTGAACAGGTAGAGGTCACTCATGGTGCTCAGGTCTCCAAAGAAAGTGCGTCCCAACTCGAACAGAAATTGTTGAAATTTCAGGAGGAACTTGATCAGGTTCGGAATCTAGCAAACTTGTCATTTTCCCTCACCACTCCAGATATCAATTTTCCAAATGCTCAGAACCCCACGCCTCCACAAAACATCCCAAAACCACAAAACCACCCCGCTCCTCACCACCACTGCAATACTTGCCACACATCCAACAATACTCCACTACTCATCCCTGAACCTTTGAATTCCACAAATGACCATTTCCACGCCCACCATAACACCCCCATCTATGTGGAGACCATGCCACACTCCACCCAACCCATATCAAGCACACCCGAGTCTGATGATAAAGACTCACTCATTAGGAACCTGGTTGCGGAACTCAAGAAATTGACTAGTCGAATTCAGGGTGTCGAAGGAAGCAAAGGGATTGAAGGGTTGAACTACGAAGATCTTTGCATACAACCGGATGTCGAACTGCCCGAGGGGTACAAACCTCCTAAGTTCGAGATGTTTGATGGTACAGGGGATCCGAAAGTCCACTTGAGAACATACTGCGACAAGCTGGTCGAAGTAGGGAAGGACGGAAGAATTCGAATGAAGCTTTTCATGAGGAGTATGAAAGGATATGCTCTGTCTTGGTACATTAGCCAAGACCCGAAGAAATGGTCGAACTAGGTGAGTATGACATCTGACTTTAAGGACAGGTTCAGGTTCAACACAGAAAATGCGCCAGATGTGTTCTACATCCAGAATTTAAAGAAGAAGCCCACGGAAACATTCTGCGAGTACGCTACTCGTTGGAGATCAGAAGCTGCTAAGGTCAGACCGACTTTAGAAGCAGAACAAATGAACAAGTTTTTCGTTTGGGCTCAAGACCCGCAGTACTATGAACGGCTGATGTTGATTGAGAGCCAAAACATTTCCGATATCATCAAGCTAGGGGAAAGGATCGAGGAAGGCATCAAAAGTGGTATGGTTACAAACTTTGAAGCTTTGCAAGCTACCAATAAGGCTTTACAGTCTGGTGGTACATCCAAGAAAAGGGACGTAGGTGCCGTAATAGTTGCACAAAGAGCCAAATCCCCTATCAAATACCAAGCCTATCCGATACCTCCACTCACATATCAGCCTACCCCGAATTACCAAGCACCCTCAACCTCTTACCAAACTCCACCACCTACTTACCAATCACCCCCACCTCCTACATATCAACCTACTTCACCCAGATATTCCCAACCCGCACATGTCTACCAAGCCTACAATGCTCAGCCATCTCACTATCAATCACATCCCACACATTAGAACTTTCCTAGACCTCGACCAAATTTTAATTGCAGACTCCCAAACAGTATACCGCTATTGCTGAGCCAATTGACCAGCTGTACGAAAGGCTCAAAGCTGCTGGTTATGTCACCCCTATCCCTGCTATAACCCCTGAAAACCCTTCTTAATGGGTCAATCCAAATAAGTCTTGTGCATACCATTCCGGCATGAAAGGGCATACCATTGATGAATGCCGCTCTCTGAAAGACAAGATCCAGACTTTGATTGATAACAAGATCATTGTGGCAAAGGAGCCTACTCCGAATGTCCGCAACAACCCTCTGCCGGACCATAAGGGTGGAGGTGTTCACATGAATTGAAATAGAGGATGATTGCGATCCCAAAGGATCGATCGGTTTAATCACAGAAGGTGATGAACCAAAAAAGCCAATAGTCACCCTTAATCCAATTATAGTCCAGACTCAGCCTTCTAGGGATGCTGAGGTAAACATGTCTGTACCACTTGGGTTTGAAGCACCACCCCTTGCAAAGACGCCAACACCAATTAAGGTCGAGTTTGGGTCTCCAGTAAATGCACCCGCACCGTTTAAAGTTGCAGTTTTACCCTCCAAAATACATGCTCTGTTCGGAGTAAAGGTGCCCATTCCAGTAGCAATGTCAGCCGTAACACCGTTCCATACAAATGTCATACCTTGGGATTACACAGCCCAGGCAAGAAGGAAGGGGAAAGCCAAGTTCGGGGAAACAGTTGCGGCACATGGTATGACAAGAACCGGCAGGGTTTATACTCTGGAGCATTTAACTAAGTCAAGTAAGCAAGACTCTGGTCGGCCGACCATCACTGAAACTGGGCCCGATGATCTCTGGAGAAAGATACAAGCCAAGGAATACTCAGTCATTGATCAGCTGAACAAAACACCGGCACAGATTTCTATCCTCGCCTTGCTGCAAAGTTCCGATGCACATAAGAATGCCTTGTTGAAGGTGCTGAGTGTGGCATATGTACCAAGCAACATCGTCGGAGGAGAAATGGCAAACATGGTAGGGCAGGTATTGGAAAGTCACAGGATCACTTTTTATGAAGATGAGCTGCCACCAGAAGGGTTAAGTCACAACAAAGCATTGCACATCACCGTGCAATGCAAAGATTATTTTATCACTAGGATCCTGATTGATGGAGGGTCCAGCCTCAATATTTGTCCGTTGGTAACACTCAGAACATTGGGAAAGGGTCTACATGAGATCAAGGACGGGGCCATCAACGTCAAAGCTTTCGACGGTTCCCAAAGGTCCACTATTGGGGAAATTAGCTTGTGCTTGAAAATGGAGACTACTTGGTTCGATGTCAATTTCCAAGTAATAGATGTGTCGGCATCATACAACTTGCTGTTGGGATGGCCGTGGATTCATACCGCTGAGGCTGTACCATCAACACTACATCAGGCAGTGAAGTTTGAGTGGAATAACCAAGAGGTGATCATTCACAGTGACGGTAGCAATCCCATATACAATCGCCAAACCATCCTAGCGATCGGAGGAAAAAGAAAGATAGGCGGGGAAACCTATCACCACATCGAGCGAGTCAATACTGTTGACAAAGACAAATGGTGGGACAACAAAATTGAAAGCATATTGAACTAGAGCGGATATGAACCTGGCAAAGGACTTGGCAAGAACCTCCAAGGAATCGCCAAGCCTATCAAACTGAAGAAACATGGCACCACTTTCGGGCTGGGATACGAGTATACTTGGGAGGAATTCAACAACTGGTTGCCACCATGACGCGGTCCATACTACCCGCTGGAGCAGCCAATACCACATTTGGAGCAGACTTTCCAGCCGGTCGATGTTATCTATGGGTCGGAAGAATAGGAAGCACTGGTAGCAGTGAGGAATTTGTTCCTAGAAGATGATGACATGGATTGTTGTGTCATCTTTGAGGAGGAGGGGGAGGAAGGCCCTTCCATACGGGCGGTAAGAAGAGGAGCATGCCTCAATAACTGGACCATCAAAATCACCAGAGCCCGGAGAGCCTCGGGGTAGCAAGGCTGAACAAGCATCATGCACTATCTTTTATTTTTACTAGTTGACTTTCCTTTCGCATTTTTAAAATTTTGCAATAAGATCTTCCAATGTTCAAAATAGCTATGAAATTTATCAAAGCATTTCGGTTTCCTTCAAATCTTACTCTTATTATTTTCTCTTATTACTTTATTTATACAACATCACTATTACCTATCTTGATGAACCAATGGCTGTGACATGCAACGAGATAATGCAACAAACGACATATATTCAGAGGAAGATGATATACCAGAAGAGATTGTTAAAGAAGTCGAGAACTTTAAAAACAGACCGAAGTCCTACCTGGATGAGACTGAGATTGTTAACCTGGGAAATGTAGAGAATGTCAAAGAAACACGAATCAACGTTCACTTATCACCGTCAGAAAAGGAAGAGTACACAGAATTTCTAAGAGAATACGAGGACATATTCGCCTGGTCATATGATGCCATGACTGGTCTGAGCACATCTATTGTGGCCCACAAACTGCCAACTAATCCGACATGTCTACCGATAAAGCAGAAGCTTAGAAAGTTCAAGCCTGATATGAGTCTGAAGATCAAAGAAGAAGTCACTAAGCAGGTCAAAGCTAAGGTTCTCAGGGTAGTAGAATATCCAACATGGTTAGCCAATATTGTGCCGGTGCCGAAGAAGGATGGGAAGGTCAAAGTCTGTGTCGACTACCGGGATCTCAATCGGGCCAGTCCAAAATACGACTTCCCCTTGCCAAACATACACATCCTGATCGACAATTGCGCCAAGCATGAGTTACAATCATTTGTAGATTGTTTCGCTGGATATCATCAGATCTGGATGGACGAAGAAGATCTGAGAAAACGACTTTCATTACGCCGTAAGGGATGTACTGCTACAAGATGATGCCATTCGGGTTAAAAAATGTATAAGCCACCTGCATGAGGGCCATGACTACTATTTTCCACGATATGATACACAAGCAAATCGAAGTATATGTAGATGATGTTATCATCAAGTCCAAGAAAGCCACCAATCACATGGAAGACTTGAGGAAGTTCTTCAACAGACTGAGAAGGTACAACCTGAAACTGAATCCTGCGAAATATGCATTTGGGGTTCTTGCCAGAAAACTACTTTGTTAATTGTGAGTCACCGAGGAATAGAACTGGATCCATCAAAGGTCAAACCTATTCAAGAGTTGCCACCGCCAAAGAACAAGAAGTACGTAATGAGTATCTTGGGGAGACTCAACTATATCAGCCAGTTCATATCACAATCTACTGTCATCTGTGAGCCAATATTTAAGATGTTGAAAAAGGACGCCGCTACCAAATGGACTGATGACTGCCAAAAGGCCTTCGACAGAATCAAGGAGTACCTGTCAACACCACCAATTTTGGTCCCGCCCAAGCCAGGTAGACCTCTATTACTCTACCTTGCTGTTACAACCCATATCCACACGCGTTAGTTCATGTCATATATTAGTTAACATAAATCCAAGAAGGAATTACCTTTGAGATGATAAGAAGTTAATCCTATTGGTCTTAAGTGATACAAGGGTGTATAAGGGTGATTAACAAGTATCAGAAGTTAAACGAATCAAGGATGTTGTAACTCGTGTTTTCAGGTAAACCTAGAGGTTCTTAATACACTCAAGAGGTCATGTATTAAAGTATTTGAATCATATAATATCCATATCATAAATCTTGAAGTCAAACAAGTTATGAAACAAAAGTCGACAAACGTTGTCGCAACTTAGGTTCATAATTTTACTTAAACATTAAGTCATATGTTTCTAAGCTTTTCTCCCAATTTACAAGGAATTACGGGGTAATATACCCACCAAATTAAAGATCTATGAGTCTAGGTTTCAAATCATTAAACCATCTGTCAATACAATCTCGAAGTATAGAGATATTTGTATTTTCGCAAGTCTGCGCAGATTGGTAGGTGACAAGTAGGTGCATCACCTACTTGCCAAAAATGAGAGGACAAAAGTAAAAGTCCCAAAGTCGGCCAAGAGAGGAATTTTAAGGGATTATAAACTCAGTTATTTCACCCTTATTTTAGACCTTCAAAACCAAATTAAACCCCTGTAACTCCTCCCCAAAAATCCCACACAAACCCTAATCGATTTTCCCTCTCTTTCAAGTTCTAATTGAAGATAAAACCTAGAGTTTGAAGAACCAAGGGAAGGGCTGAGTTATCCAACAAGTAAGGTAAGTTACTGACCTCTTTCATACATTTATTTCTACTGTGAATTCATGGTAATTCGTTCTATACATGTAAGAACTCACGGGACGGTGATCGGAAGCCGTGAGTTCGAGTTATTCACTTGTAGCGGACTGTTTTGTGGACTGTTTTGTGTTGCTGTTGGGCTTCGTGGTTTACTACTATTTTGTGGAGTTTTGGAGGTTGAAGGGGGTGGAGAAACACCATATATATGTAGGGTTGTGGGCTGATAGTTCTTCATAATATTTCCGGGTCGTTTGACACGACTACGGTGGCCGTCGTATGTATGAAGTGATTAGGTTGTGCGTGGACTATATTGGGAGGCTCAATATGATTATTATTGATGTTGTTTGGGATTTTTGGTGATTTTTTTGAATTGTGTGAAGTCATATATATAGGGTAGGTGTTGTCCGTTTCATCGTAAAATAGGTTGTGGTCGATACATAATAGTTATGACGCTTAAATGATAATGATAGTATCGTTTCTCTTATTGTAGACTAAGGAGTTGTGACAATTGCATGGCTTGAGACTGGGGCAGTATATACAAGGTATGTGAGGCTATCCCTTTCCTTCTTTTGCACGACTCCGATTGTACATAATGTAATGAACGAGCTTCCAAACATACTCTACTCTTAGAAGCTAGCAGTACTTACATTGTTTTCCCTCTTATGGAACGATTGATGTTAATGTCGCTTGTCTTATTCTTATGTTATCAATGTTGTTGGTACTTCTTGATTCTTATAAGGTTCATAGTGAAGAGTTAGTCCTAATAACGTGTACAGAGGATACCGACCTTACGTCACTCCGAAAGGTTTAGAATGTGATTCCATGAGTCGAGAATGCATTATATATATGTATCTATTTTACTCTACCGAGCCATGCTATAGTCGGCCGAGTACGACACCTATTGTGAAACCACTGATCAGTTGGGTTTTACCGAGCTCCACGTGGTCGGGTACGATACTACCGAGCCTATGATGGTCGGGTACATTTTTTTTACCGAGCCTATTACGGCCGGGTATGATGATGATGATGATGATGCCCACAGAGGCGTATGATTTAAAAGTTTATGTATTTATATATATGTATCATGCATTTCATGTCAGTAGCCCTCAGAGGTACTCAGATGTTACATGTTGTATATTCTCTATCTCTACTTACATTACTGTTCGTATTTATGGTTCCCTGCCTTACATACTCAGTACTTTATTCGTACTGACGTCCTTTTGTTTGTGGACACTGCATGTCATGCTGCAGGCCCTGATAGACAGGCAGGTGCAGCTCCCCCACCACAGTAGGCTGTCCAGTTCATCAGTGATTGGCGAGATCCCTTCTCCGGACTTGCCGTGGTCTTGGTATGCATTTTTGTTATAGACATTATGGGTATGTTGGGGCCCTGTTCCGTCTATGTTGCAACACTTATGTTCATTTAGAGGCTCATAGACAGGTGTCGACTCATGTATAGTTTGGTATGCCTTGTCGACTGGTTTTTATTGTATAGTCTTTCATGGTAGCGTGGTAGCTCGTACCTTATATGTAGTTTCTTGATTGTCTGGTCATCCCATGTTATGTATGTTCATGCAATCATATTTTATTGTTGGTTGTCCATGATCCATGTCTACCATTTATATTGATCTCGTCAACCCTAAAAGATAATAAAGAAGGTTAGATAAAATATACGTTGGTGCTCGGCAAGTATGGCCGGGTGCTAGTCATGGCCCTCTAGTTTGGGTCGTGACAAACTTAGTATCAGAGCAAGTGTGTCCTAGGGGTTGTCTATGAGTCGTGTCTAGTAGAGTCTTGATTATGGATGTGTAGCGTGCCACATTTATACTCAGGAGGCTACATGACATCTAGGGTTGTTACCTTCTTCATGAATCTAGATCGTGCGTAGAGTTGAGTCGTAAGTGTTAGTCTCTAATATTCACCTTTTTTTCTTTCAGTGATGCCTTCGACTAGGAAGCAAACGATTAGTAGACGGCTTGATACAACAGCGGGAGGGGGTACCAGTCAGGTTCCCCAAGCCAGAGCAGGACAAAGTGAGGCTCAGAGTGAGATGCCCTCTCATACCTCATCTACTCCGTCTCCTCCAGAGGATATTAGGAGGAACCCAGCACCTCCAGTTCCTCCGTCTGGCACTACAGACTAGGATATGCGGAGTGCTTTGCAGTTGTTGACTAGCTTGGTAGCTGCTCAGGCTCAGAGGTAGAATACAGGTGCTGCTGATAAACCAGTTAGTACGAGAGTTCGTGATTTTATTAATTCAGACCCTCCAGTGTTTGCCGGATCAGACCCCAAGGAGGACCCACAGACTTTTATTGACCATGTTCATCGTACACTGTGGGTTATGCATGCTAGCGATACGGAGGCAGTAGAGTTGGCTTCTTATCGGTTAGGATTTAGCGGTTTTCTAGTATGATAGTTGGGAAAGATCCAGGGGTCCGAATGCTCCTCCAGCTGTGTGGAAGGAATTTTCCGAGGCCTTTCTTCGTCACTACTTGCTAGTTGAGATACGACGAGCTAGAGCTGATAAGTTCTTGAACCTTCGACAAGGTAATATAAGTGTGCGAGGGTATAGTATGCAGTTTGATTCTTTGGCAAGGTATGCTCCCCATATGGTGACCGAGATGAGTGATAGGGTGCATCTATTCGTGAACGGGTTGGGACCACATCTGATAAATGAGTGTACGACAGCCTCCTTGGTGGAGGGCATGGATATTTCCCATATTTAGGCTTATGCCCAGACCCTAGAGGATCGTAAGCGCTAGCAGAGGGCTGATAGGGAGCAGGATAGGGGCCAGCATAAGAGGGCGAGATTTACAGGGTATTCTGATGACTTTAGAGGCAGTGTCAGGCCCCGGTCTTCGAGGAGTTCGGCTCCACCTGTAGCTAGTGCTCCTCCACAGTTTTAGAGGCCTCGATATGATCGATTTACCTATTCTGGTCACCACACCACCCCCGAAAAAAAATTATTTTTTACCTTTTTTTTTCAATTTCAAATTTCTATTTTTTTGTTTTTCTACACCACCCACCCCCACTCCCACCCCGTAGAAATTTTTGTTTTACTTGAACCTGAATTGATAAGTAAACACCTTGCGGTATCTACTCCGATAGGAGATTCAGTGATTACTAGAAGAGTATATAGAGGTTGCACTGTGATGATTTATAGTCGTCAAACCTCAGCAAATTTATTTGAGTTGGAAATGGTTGATTTTGATGTGATAATAGGAATGGACTGGTTGGCCTCATGCTATGCAAATGTTGATTGTCGTATGAAGATGGTTAGGTTTCAATTTCTGGTGAACCCGTCATTGAATGGAAAGGGAACATTGCTACACCGAAAGGTAGGTTTATTTCCTATCTTAAGGCAAGGAAAATGATCTCAAAAGTTTACATTTATCATCTCATTCACGTTAGGGATGCGGAGGCGAAGCCGCCTATTCTACAATCAATCCCCGTGGTCAACGAATTTCCAGATGTTTTCCCAGATGCACTCCCAGGCCTTCCTCCTGAAAGGGAGATTGAGTTTAGCATTGATGTGTTGCCTGACACTCAACCGATCTCTATCCCTCCATACAGAATGGCCCCAGTAGAGTTGCGAGAGTTGAAGGTGCAGTTGAAGGACTTGCTAGATATGGGCTTCATTAGGCCTAACACTTCACCTTGGGGTGCACCAGTCCTATTCGTGCAGAAGAAAGACGGGTCGTTACGGATGTGTATCGACTATCAACATTTGAATAAGTTTACTATAAAGAACAAGTATCCACTTCCAAGAATTGATGACATGTTTGACCAACTCCAGGGTGCCAAGTATTTCTCCAAGATTGATTTATGTTCAGGGTATCATCAGGTGAGGGTTAAGGAGAAGGATATTCCAAAGACGGCCTTCCGGACAAGATACAGGCACTTTGAGTTCTTGGTGATGTCGTTCGGGCTAACAAATGCCCCAGCAGCTTTTATGGATCTCATGAATATGGTATTTAGGCCCTATCTTGATGTGTTCGTGATTGTATTCATTGATGACATTCTAGTGTATTCTCGTTCGGAGGCGGAACATGCGGGCCACTTGCGGATAGTATTACAGACGCTTCAAGATCGTAAGTTATATGCTAAGCTCTCCAAATGTGAATTTTGGCTGAACTCAGTAGCTTTCCTTGGCCATGTGATATCTGACGAGGGTATTAGTGTCGACACTCAGAAGATCGATGCAATAAAGAATTGGCTGAGACCTACAACACCATCAGAAGTCCGCAGCTTCTTGGGGCTAGCAGGATATTATAGGTGGTTTTTAGAAGGGTTTTCCTCTATATCATCACCATTGACTAAGTTAACACATAAAGATACCAAGTTCCAGTGGTCTAACACTTGTGAACGTAGTTTTCAGGAGCTAAAGAATCGATCGACATTCGCAGCAGTGCTCACTCTCCCTGAAGGAACAGAAGGTTATGTGGTATATTGTGATGCCTCAGGTATAGGTTTGGGGTGCGTATTGATGCAGCGTGGGAAGGTGATTGCTTATGTATCAAGACAATTAAAGAAGCATGAAAAGAATTATCCAACACATGATTTGGAATTGGCTGCAGTAATATATGCTTTGAAGATATGACGACACTACTTATACGACGTCCATGTTGACATCTACACAGATCACAAGAGTTTACAATACATCTTCAAGCAGAAAGAGTTGAATTTGAGGCAACGTAGGTAGCTTGAATTACTGAAAGACTACGACGTCGAGATATTGTATCATCCTGGTAAAGCCATTGTGGCAGACACTCTCAGCCGTAAATCAATGGGAAGCTTAGTACATATTTAGGCAGGTAGATGGGGGTTGACTAAAGAGCTTCATCAGCTAGCCAATATGAGAATCAGATTATTAGACTCTAATGACGGAGGTGTTACTGTACAGAATACATCAGAATCATCTTTGGTAGCCGAGGTAAAAGCACGGCAATATGAAGATCCTATCTTAATATGATTAAGAGAGAGCATTCAGCAGTGTAAAAGTACGACTTTTGAGATCGGAAGAGATGGGGCACTGAGATACTAGGGCCGATTATGTGTGCCTAATGTGGCAGGGTTGCGAGAGAAGATTATGAATGGGATTCATCAATCCCGATATTCCATCCATCCCGGCTCGACAAAGATGTATCATGATGTCAAGGAGCAGTATTGGTGGGATAACATGAAGAAGTCTATTGTAGAATTTGTAGCCCAGTGTCCCAATTGTCAACAAGTAAAGATAGAACATCAGAAACCCGGTGAATTTCTTCAGAATATAGAGATTCCGACCTGGAAATGGGAGGTGATTAATATGGACTTTATTATTGGATTACCTCGCTCTTATCATAAGTTTGACTCCATCTGGGTGATAATTGATCGACTTACAAAATGTGCCCATTTTCTGCCAGTTAAGACAACTTACACGGCTGAAGATTATGCGAAGTTGTATATCAAGGAGATTGTTAGGCTTCATGGTGTGCCGGTATCTATTATATCAGACCGAGGAGCTCAATTTACAGCTAACTTTTGGAGGTCTTTTCAGAAGGGTTTAGGCACACAAGTGAATCTCAGCACTGCATTTCATCCGCAGACTGACGGACAGGCTGAACGTACCATTCAGACACTGGAAGATATGCTACGAGCATGTGTTCTAGATTTTAAGGGGAATTGGGATGATCATCTTCCACTCATAGAATTCGCCTATAACAATAGCTACCATTCCAGTATTAAAATGGCCCCATATGAGGCACTATACGGGAGGAGATGTAGATCACCAGTTGGATGGTTCGAAGTCGGTGAAACAGAATTATATGGGCCAGATTTGATTCACCAAGCTATTGAGAAGGTGAAAGTGATACAGGAGCGATTGAGGACGGCACAAAGCAGGCAAAAATCTTATTCTGATGTCCGACGTCGTGATCTAGAGTTTGAGGTTGGTGATTGGGTTTTCCTGAGGATCTCACCAATGAAGGGTATTATGCGTTTTGGGAAGAAAGGTAAGCTGAGTCCAAGGTATATCGGGCCGTATAAAATTCTTCGACGGATTGGACAGGTTGCTTATGAGTTAGAATTGCCATCCGAATTGGAATTTGTCCACCCGGTATTCCATGTATCTATGTTGAGAAAATGTATTGGAGACCCTTCTCGAGTCATCCCTATCAAAGATGTACAAGTTACAGAGGACCTATCATATGAAGAAGTGCCAGTGGCGATATTAGATCGGCAAGTCCGCAAGCTGAGAACAAAAGATGTAGCTTCCGTCAAAGTATTGTGGAGGAACAAAAATATGGAAGAAATGACATGGGAAGTAGAAGAGGAGATGAAGTCTAAATACCCTTACTTATTCCAGAATGAAGATAACAAGGATGCTGGTGGAACACATGATATATTGGAAGGTGAAATGGCTCTATGAGGTAAGCAATAACTTGAGAATACTCTTCCTTAATACAAAATGGTGATATGCAGATAATGTACATGTCCACAATACTTTGCATACTCTTGTAAGGCCATACGTTGAGTTAACTGCTTGCAAGTTCGTCCTCTATTTATGGGAGAAACTTGGCCGGAATCCACGATGATTTAAACTCCCCATGAACCCTTACATTCGAGGACGAATATTCCTAAGGGGGGGAAGGGTGTTACAACCCATATCCACACGCGTTAGTTCATGTCATATATTAGTTAACATAAATCCAAGAAGGAATTACCTTTGAGATGATAAGAAGTTAATCCTATTGGTCTTAAGTGATACAAGGGTGTATAAGGGTGATTAACAAGTATTAGAAGTTAAACGAATCAAGGATGTTGTAACTCGTGTTTTCAGGTAAACCTAGAGGTTCTTAATACATTCAAGAGGTCATGTATTCAGGTATTTGAATCATATAATATTCGTATCATAAGTCTTGAAGTCAAACGAGTTATGAAACAAAAGTCGACAAACGTTGTCGCAACTTAGGTTCATAATTTTACTTAAACATTAGGTCAAATGTTTCTAAGATTTTCTCCCAATTTACAAGGAATTATGGGGTAATCTACCCACAAAATTAAAGATCTATGAGTCTAGTTTTCAACTCATTAAACTGTTTTTCAATACGATCTCGAAGTATAGAGATATTCGTATTTTCGCAAGTCTGCGCAGATTGGTAGGTGACAAGTAGGTGCATCACCTACTTGCCAAAATGAGAGGACAAAAGTAAAAGTCCCAAAATCGGCCAAGAGAGGACTTTTAAGGGATTATAAACTCAGTTATTTCACCCTTATTTCAGACCTTCATAACCAAATTAAACCCCTGCAAGTCCTCCCCAAAAATCCCACACAAACCCTAATCAATTTTCCCTCTCTTTCAAGTCTAATTGAAGATAAAACCTAGAGTTTGAAAAACCAAGGGAAAGGCTGAGTTATCCAACAAGTAAGGTAAGTTACTGCCCTCTTTCATACATTTTTTTCTGCTGTGAATTCATGGTAATTTGTTTTGTTCTATACATTTAAGAACTCATAGGACGGTGATCGGAAGTCGTGAGTTCGAGTTATTCAGTTGTAGCAGACTGTTTTGTGGATTGTTTTGTGTTGCTGTTGGGCTGCATGGTTTACTAATATTTTGTGGAGTTTTGGAGGTGGAAGGGGGTGGAGAAACACCATATATATGTAGGATTGTGGGCTGATAGTTCTTCATAATATGTCCGGGTCGTTTGACACGACTACAGTGGCCGTCGTATGTTTGAAGTGATTAGGTTGTGCGTGGACTATTTTGGGAGGCTCAATATGATTATTATTGATGTTGTTGGGCTGTTTGGTGATTTTTTTGAATTGTGTGAAGTCATATATATAGGGGAGGTGCTGTCCGTTTCATCGTAAAATAGGTTGTGGTCGATACATAATAGTTATGACGCTTAAATGATAACGATAGTATCGTTTCTCTTATTGTAGACTAAGGAGTTGTGACAATTGCATAGATTGAGATTGGGGCATTATATACAAGGTATGTGAGGCTATCCCTTTCCTTCTTTTGCATGACTCCGATTGTACATAATGTAATTAACGAGCTTCCAAAGATACTCTACTCTTAGAAGTTAGCAGTACTTACATTGTTTTCCCTCTTATGGAACGATTGATGTTAATGTTGCTTCTCTTATTCTTGTGTTATCAATGTTGTTGGTACTTCCTGATTCTTATAAGGTTCATAGTGAAGAGTTAGTCCTAATAACGTGTACAGAGGATACCGACCTTACGTCACTCCGAAAGGTTTAGAAAGTGATTCCATGAGTCGAGCATGCATTATATATATGTATCTATTTTACTCTACCGAACCGCACTATAGTCGGCCGGGTACGACACCTATTGTGCAACCACTGATCAGGTGGGTTTTACCGAGCTCCACGTGGCCGGGTACGATACTACCGAGTCTTATGATGGCCGGGTACATTTTTTTTAACGAGCCTATTACGACCGGGTACGATATGATGATGATGATGCCCACAAAGGAGTATGATTTAAAAGTTTATGTATTTATATATATGTATCATGCATTTCATGTCAGTATCCCTCAGAGGTACTCAGATGTTATAGGTTGTATATTCTCTATCCCTGCTTACATTTCCGTTCGTATTTATGGTTCCCTACCTTACATACTCAGTACTTTATTCGTACTGACGTCCTTTTGTTTGTGGACGTTGCATGTCGTGCTGTAGGCCCTGATAGAAAGGCAGGTGCAGCTCCCCCACCACAGTAGGCTATCCAGTTCAGCAGTGATTGGCGAGATCCCTTCTCCAGACTTGCCGTGGTCTTGGTATGCATTTTTGTTATAGACATTATGGGTATGTCGGGGACCTGTTCCGGCTATGTTGCAGCATTTATGTTCATTTAGAGGCTCATAGACAGGTGTCGACTCATGTATAGTTTGGTATGCCTTGTCGGTTGGTTTTTGTTGTATAGTCTTTCATGGTAGCGTGGTAGCTCGTACCTTATATATAGTTTCTTAATTGTCTGGTCATCCCATGTTATGTATGTTCATTCCATCATATTTTACTGTTGGTTGTCCACGATCCATGTCTACCATTTATATTGATCTCGTCAACCCTAAAAGATAATAAAGAAGGTTAGATAAAATGTACGTTGGTGCTCGGCAAGTATGGTCGGGTGCTAGTCATGGACCTCCAGTTTGGGTCGTGACACTTGCAGTATTGGATGAAGCATTCGGTTGTGTTCTGGGGCAACATGATGAAACGGGGAGGAATGAGCAGACCATCTATTACCTCAGTAAGAAGTTCACCCCGTATGAGGCCCGGTATTCTCTGTTAGAGCGCACCTGTTGTCCTTTGACTTGGGTAGCTCAGAAGTTGAGGCACTACTTCTGTGCCTATACTACATATCTCATATCAAGGATGGATCCCTTGAAGTACATCTTTCAGAAGCCCATGCCCACTGGCAAGCTGGCCAAGTGGCAAATCCTATTGAGTGAATTTAACATTGTCTATGTGACTCAAAAGGCGATCAAGGGACATGCACTAGCAGATCACCTCGCTAAAAATCCCGTGGACGGAGAATACGAACCCCTGAAAACGTATTCTCCCGACGAAGAGGTATCATTCATAGGAGAAGACATTGCAGAATCCTATGACGGTTGGAGAATGTTTTTCGATGGAGCAGCAAATTTCAAAGGAGTTGGCATAGGATCGGTCCTAGTATTAGAAACCGGTCAGCATTATCCAGAGTCTGCCAAACTCAGGTTCCCCTGCACCAACAATATGGCCGAGTATGAAGCCTGCATCTTAGGGCTCAAGATGGCCATTGACATGAACATTCAAGAGTCTCTAGTAATTGGAGATTTGGACTTGCTTATACATCAGGTCCGAGAAGAATGGGCAACTAAGAATTCCAAAATACTTCCTTATCTGCATCACGTACAAGAGTTGAGAAAGAGGTTCACAAAGATAGAGTTCCAGCATGTTCCTAAAGTCCAGAATGAGTTTTCCGATGCATTGGCTACCCTATAATCCATGATACAACATCTAGATAAGAACTTTATTGATCCCATTCTGGTAAAGATCCATGATCAGCCAACTTATTGTGCTCATGTTGAGGAAGAAACAGACGGAAAGCCTTGGTTTCATGATATGAAGGAATATTTGACGAAAGGAGAATACCTAGAACTTGCAAATCCTACTCAGAAATGCACACTTCGGAGGTTGTCCAACAATTTCTTTCACAGCGGAGGAATCCTGTATAGAAGGACTCCTGATTTAGGATTGCTAAGATGTGTCAATGCAAAAGAAGCATCTAAACTGCTAGAAAAAAATCCACGCTGGGACCTGCGGTCCACATATGAATGGCTTTGTTTTAGCGAAGAAGATACTCCAGATTGGTTATTTCTGGATGACTATGGAGACGGACTGCATCTAATACATCCGAAAGTGTCACCGCTGTCAGATACATGCAGACAGGATAAAAGTGCCTCCAAATGAGCTTAATGTGACAAGCTCGCCGTGGCCGTTTTCCGCATGTGGAATGGATGTTATTGGACCAATCGCACCCGCCGTATCAAACGGGCACAGGTTTATCCTAGTAGCAATTGATTATTTCACCAAATGGGTTGAAGTAGCATCTTACAGGGCAGTGATTAAGAAAGTCGTGGCAGATTTTGTCCACGATCATATCGTGTGTCAGTTTGAAATTCCAGAGTCAATCATTACTGATAATGACTCCAACCTCAACAGTGATTTGATGAAGTCCATGTCTGAAACCTTCAAGATCAAACATAAAAATTCTACATCCTACAGACCTCAGATGAACGGAGCCGTAGAGGCCGCCAACAAGAATATCAAGAAGATACTAAGGAAAATGATAGAGAAGCATAAGCAGTGGCACGAGAAGATATCTTAGTTTTATTGGGGTACAACACCACAGTCCGCACATCAACTGGGGCAACCCCCTGCATGTTGGTTTATGGTATGAAAGCAGTCATTCCCGCTGAAATAGAAATTCCCTCCCTAAGGATCATACATGAAGCTGAGCTCGACGATGCAGAATGGGTGAAGAGTCATTGTGAACAACTAGCTCTTATAGATGGAAAGAGAATGAATGCAGTTTGCCATGGTTAGCTTTATCAGAACAGAATGTCCAGAGCCTTCAACAAAAGCATCAAGCCAAGACAATTCACACCAGGGCAGCTGGTATTAAAGAAGATTTTCCCGCATCAAGATGAAGCCAAAGGGAAATCTCTCCCAACTGACAGGGTCCGTACATGGTTCACCAGGTTCTAACAGGAGGAGCCCTCATACTTGCATAAATGGACGGAGAAGTTTGGCCAAAGCCGATCAATTCAGACGCAGTCAAGTGATACTATGTGTAACCTTTATGCTTTCTTTTATGATGTAATTTGAACTATGCCTGACCTGATTTTCGTTTAAGAGGAGATACGTAGGCAGCCCTATGGGTTCGGTCACAATTCAATAAAATTTTCATTTCCCCCGCTATTGGAAACTGGGGCAGAATTTTGAGGAGGACCCTCAAAATTCCGAAGTCAATTCCAGCCATTTATCATTAACAGCTGTTAGAAGCAGCAACCCAATAAACTGGGATAGAATTTTGAGGAGGACCCTCAAAATTCCGGAGCAAGAAAAGTTGCAATGTCTTGAACCACGTCGTAGTCGTCGATTCATCTAAAGAAAACTATTCTTAATTATGTATTTATGTTACATTTTCTTTACTAAAATCATGCATGTTTGTTTCTGAAATCGCTCTGTTTAGCAACGCTACCCCAATGATATGGGCAGTATCACCAGATCAAAATTGAGCAGGTTAAGCAAAGCCAGCAGGGGACATGAACTAACCTTTCCCATGTAAAAAACTCACGATTTTTCTTTGGTTGCAAACACTTGAGTCGCAAAATCATCAAATATACTATACACTCACGAGACTCGCAATGCTCAGAAATACTACTCTCAGGATCGTTGCACTTACTCACAGCTGCTATCCGCACGCAATGTCCCCAGCAGACACAGTATCCCCGATAGTCACGATATCGCGATCTGCTATCAACTAAGAAAACTCTATTATCATTTGCCTTTTTACTTCCTGCATAAGGCTACCATTCTGCCTTCCGAGGTTAAGCTCTACCTCCATCTACATTTTTTGCATAAGGCTACCATTCTGCCTTCCGAGACTAAACTCTGCCTCCATCTGCATTCTTGCATTGCATAAGGCTACCATTCTGCCTTCCGAGACTAAGCTCTGTCTCCATCTGCATTCTTGCATTGCATAAGGCTACCATTCTGCCTTCCGAGACTAAACGATGTCTCCATCTGCATTGCATAAGGCTACCATTCTGCCTTCCGAGATTAAGCTCTACCTCCATCTGCATTTCCTGCATTGCATAAGGCTACCATTCTGCCTTCCGAGACTAAGCTCTGTCTTCATCTGCATTCTCTGCATTACATAAGGCTACCATTCTGCCTTCCGAGACTAAGCTCTGTCTCCTTCTGCATTCCCTGCATTGCATAAGGCTACCATTCTGCCTTCCGAGGTTAAACTCTACCTCCATCTGCATGGCTGAAGGATCACCACTTTATTTACATTCTGCATGGCTGAAAGATCGCCACTTCATTTACATCTTGCATTGGCTGAAAGATCGCCACTTCATCAACATCTTGCATGGCTGAAATATCGCCACTACATCTATATCTGCATGGCTGAAAGATCGCCACATACTGCATCTGCATGGGCTGAAAGATCGCCTCATACTGCATCTGCATAGGCTGAAAGATCGCCAAATTGTCCAAATGCGTCATCGTTCGGAGGCACCATCTTCATAGCCCGAGAACACCATGTCATGGCATGAGGATTCCTTTTAATCTTTTGCATATCATTATTCAAAGGCATCATAGTTCGGAGGCATCATTCTCATAGCCCGAGAGTATCATTTCATGGCCTGCGAATCCTTTATATACGCTTCATGGCCCAGGACGTCATGGTCTAAGGACATCATCCTCACCGTCCAAAGACAACATTCATGGTTCGACGAGAATTTGCATCATGTTTAAATTTTTGCACAATACATTGTTTATTTGCAGGCAAATCGGCGAGCAACGGCTGTCTCAGTAGGAGCAGTCCCGCTCCAATTCCCGCAAGCCCTATTAGACCTTAACCGCTCATCCCATTGCGTCCGTTCTTGAAAAACCTCCATCGGCATACCTCACTAACGGATCCTGAACTACATATGACCTGATTCCTGTAAGACCAGGGATATGTAGGAAGATCAGGAACCAGAGCATGTTCAACCTCTTCAAACCATTTCATTCGGTCAAAATTGGCCATCATATCTTTACCCGACAACTCTTTCATCCTTTCTGGGTAAAGAGGGGCAGCTGTTGATACCCAATTTTTCCCTATATATTTTCATATGTAAAATACCTCTTAAAACAATACATATATGCATATATAAGCATATCCCAAGGTCCTATTATTTTTCTCAATTTTTTTTAAAGATTTTTAAATAAATTTTATTGCCCTATTTTATCAAGAAAAACCAATAAGTGTTCCACAATTGACATTTTGGTAAATAATTTATTGTATTCTCTTGTTTATACCAAAATATAGCTAAGGTAATTTTTACACATTTTTTACAAATTTATTTAGTATTTAAAGCTAAATTGCATATAATTGCAATATTAGCCTATTTTAGATTTAATTGCGTTTATAATTACAAAATTGATTCCTGTATTTCTAATTTAATATTTACATATTAATTGATTTAGTACTTTTAATTTGTTTCCAGAAATTATTTTACTATTTTTTAAAATAAATAAGGGAAAAAGTGGTTATTTAAATATTAGCCCCAACTATTTCGATTATAGCCTTAAATCAGCCCCAATTGAACCCAATTCCCAATCTCAATTCCCCAACCCAATTTTAATTTAAACCCGCCCCTGACCCCAATTAAATCCTACCCAACCCAGACCCCTCTCATCCTGACCGTTGATCTCTGAGATCAACGGACCCTATTCATTCTTACCTTTTTAACCCAAACGACCACCCTAACCTTCTCCTTTCTCACCTACCAGCTGCCTTTGAACCCTCCACTCTCTCAAACACTCTCGAACCTTCTCAATCCCTAGCCGCCTCATACCATCTCCGCCCTGAAAGCCATCGGAATCTATGGCTTCCAAGGCTATGAGAGTCCTACACCTACCTCCTATGACTCCCACGTGCCTGATTTCTGAAGATTCAAGGCCTGACCTTGAAAGATTGTACCCAGACCTCTGTCGATTCGAGGTTCCACGGTCATCTCCGGCCTTATTCCGGCGTACCATGGTTGTTCGAGCCTTATTTTGACCTCTCCGACTTAGATCGGTGACTCTTCAAAGCCTTTCTCACTACTGGGGTTCCTCTAAAACCCTAACCCTTTGAGTTTTTCTCTGATTCTTTTAGATTTGTTGTGTATCTATGCTTTCCCTAAGTTTTCAAACGATTTCTCTGGCTTTTCTTTCAAAATTACTTGCAGAACCATTTCTTTTTCGATCTAGGGTTTTCTGGAAAAATGTTTAAGTGTTTCTCTGACTTTCTTTCTTTTTTCTTTTGTGTGCATCTGCCTCTACTATGTTCTTATATTTTTCTTCTACCATGTTCTTGTATTCTTCTTCTACTGTATTTTCTATATCCTCTTCTTGTATGTATCTCCTACTGTGTTTTCCTATACTATGTTCTCGTATGTTTTTCTGCTATGTTCTGGTACTTTCTTCTACCATGTTCTGATATGTTTCTCCTACTATATTTTCTATTGTGTTCTTAAGTGTTTTACTATTTTCCTTCTACTAAGTTCTGTTTAAGTTTCTTCTAAAAACTTCTCTGCATGTTTCTGCTACTGATCTTATCAGTCTTTTCCATTACGTTTTGTGTTAGCTTCTTCTACTCTATTTTCTTTGAATTCTTCCGCTATGCTCTGCATGTTACTTTTCTATTATGTTTCTCACGAGTTTCAGTTGCTGAGAGGAACATGATAGAGGTTTCAGTTCTTTCTAAGACCTCTGAACCTATTTTGAATCTCTGAAATGAGTTTCAAAACATTTGTTCTTCATATGATTCCAGCTCTTGCTAAACTCTTCTACACTGGATCTTCTACTGATTTTATAATGACACCACAGTCTTTTTCATACTTAACATGTTCGTATGCTCCTTATATATGATGAATTTCCTTCTAAAATGGTTTTCAAATTTGCAATTAGTTTAAACTTCCTTCTGAATAGGGATTGATTGATTTCTTTCCATTGTCTGTTGATTTTCTCTATGACTCGGCCTAAGTTAAAACCCTACTTGATCTTTTCTGACTTGGTTCATTCATGCAAAATCTCAGACCCTTTTGATTTACTGCTTGTTAATTAATTTGCTTACCTTATTTGCACAAACCGTGTATTTCAAAACCTTGTCCTTAATAACCTTCATGTACTTGCCCCTAGTTGCATGCTTTGCACAAAATGTTTATTCAATTTCTTTCCTTAAATGGTTTTTACCCGTTTTGAATCTGAATCCCTTAATTAAAGAGAGTCTTGTGTAATTGATTGACAATCAGTTCCTCAACTATTTTCTTACCTTATTTCTGCTTGATTTTACACTATAAAAGGCACGACCCTCTTCACAAACAACAACACTTTCACAATCCTTCTGAACTCTTACTTACACATAATAGTATTCTCTCTTCTTGTCTGCACTGTGGCTTTTACAAGACTACTATATTTTCTCTATATGTTTCTTTGAAACTAGTATGTCCTAATTTAAGCTTCAGCATCATCACAATGTGTTCATTTACAGCTTTTATATCCATGTCTACTTTACTGTTTCTGTAAAGTTCAATATTTAAGTTAGTATGCTCATATCTTTCTGCCTGTTTCTGCTGCGAATCCTTGCTCCATATCCCCATTACCCCTATGTGTTTGAGAGTTGTGACTTAAGGCATGGCAATGTGAGTTGTTGCCCATGAATTAAGTTTGAACCAATGGGGTCTTAACCTCTAAGCAAACAGGTTGGAGGGTGTGCCAACATCTCCCATTGCTGGGTGTGCCCATCAGCCTGCTTTTCTTTTGCTCTTGCAAATTCCCCTATTTCCCTACACCCTTATGTGTACTGATTTTAAGTTATTCCCCTTTTCCATTTCCCCTTTCAGAATTCTACTTTCCCACTTGCACTCCCTCTTAGTTCCTAAGTTCTGTCCCTCTCTTGTGAGCCTTGCCTTAGGACCTTGAGTTCCCTCTAAACTTGGACACCTCAGGGCTGGCCCTTCCACACTGCACTATAGCTTAATCTGGTGATACATTTGGGTGTAAGCATTGCCCAGAGTTCTTATGAAACTCTTAGGGAACTTTGACACACCCCAAATGGGAGAAAAGCTTTGAAATATGATCTCATGGAGTCGGTTTACTTCATACTTCAGACAAGAAGTCTGAATCAGGCTCTCCTTGGTTGTATTTTTAATTTCTGATGTATTTTTCTGGGCTATAATAACTTTGTAATAAAACTCTCGGGGATGGATAGTGAAAAGGGAGGGGTAACTATGTATGCAAAAAGGGGTAGATAACCTGCCTATAGGAGTTTCTGAATTTCTGCACTTCCATATAGATACCATGTGTATAGGAATCTCTGATTTCTACACTTCTATATAGATACCATGTCTATAGGATTTCTGCATTCTCATATTAGATATCCTGCCCATAGGAATTTCTGCACTCTCATGTAGATACCATGTCTATAATTATTTGAAATTTGAATTCTGCATATGCATGTAGAAATGCCTATAGGATTTTCTGAATCTTGCATATCCACTTCTCATTAGGCAAACATGTTTATAGGTCTTAATAACCAACTACAATTAGATATCATGTTCATATAATACACAGTACCTAGACATCATATTTATAGGATCTCTACATTTCATTATGTCTATAAAGGTGTTCTAAAGTGGACAAACGCATAGAAAGCATGCCTATAGGAGCTTTAATATGAATTGCCTCACTCGTTTATAAGCCTAAAATCAGCAATAATAATGCATTACCAGTTGCTGAACTGGCGATCTTTTGCTAAAAACTCGCCTTTCTTTCTTCAGTATGTAATCATTTCACTTCATTGTTTCTGAATTCAGTAGACATCATGCCTATAGGTCTTCGTCCAACACTTAGGCAATCTGAAGGATAACTTATAAACTGAATCAGATTTTATATACTACAACCAGCAGGCAAGCCTGATTCGGGCTTCTTATCTGAACTATGTAATAAATCAGTCTGCCTCAACCCTTTAAGTTTTAATCAGACCCTAAACAATATGTGTAAGTCATGTTAACTACTTGCTTTCTCTGTTTAAAGGAGGTCTGTTTGAGCCTTTTCATTTGTTTATATGCTTCCCCATACTTGACATATATGTTTTGTTTGTCGCCTTAGTATTTTTACCTTTTGAAACCACAAGTAAGCCTAATATCCCTCTCCTTTAGGATTAGTAGTCCCAAATGCCTCCGGAACTGATAGGACTGGAGCGGGTAATAACATGCAATAAGTAAACGAGACCATTCCGCGCTTTAATACCTCAACGGGGTGGGAAGGGTACATATGGATATGATGACCACGCGGTAACATCACGTGTAGCCCCTCACTGAGGAGTGATTACCGGATGTTGTGTGGGGTGATCCATATTATTTACAAACCTAGGACCATTTTTCCTTTATTTATTTGTTTCGTTGTTTATTCTCAAATTTCAAACTATTTTCTTAAAAAAAAATCAGCTTTTCTTTTAGTTCTTTTAATCTCACCTATTTTGTAACCATTACGTGAAAATACCCTCTTGTTTGAAGTTCTTATTTGCCTACGTGTTATTTGTACCTAAAGTCATAACAATAGTCTGGCCGGAAACCACACTAGTGTGAGGGGTGCCTAATACCTTCCCCTTGGGATAATTTCAAGCCCTTATCCAATCTCTGGTTGCTCAAATCAAACCCTTCTTAGTGTCCTAATGCACTTAAATCATTAGGTGATGACTCTTCAATTCAAACCCAATTCCCAAAAGGGAACGAGTTGTCCTCCCAAATGTCATAAACCCAATTTCGCGAGAAAAAGAGGGCGTGACACCAAGATATAACGAATTACACACTGGTGTAGCGGTACTTCAAACCCCAGTGTTTCAGCGAACACAAAGTTCGGCAGCAAATCACACTTATGGTTGCTTTGTTTGTAGTTTAAAACAATGCACAACAAAGGAGGAGAACTCAGAAGTCGAATGGAAATTCTGAGATGAAGGACTACAATGTATAGCCAAGGAACGATTTGAACTGAAGAGGAAATCAGTAGCTGTGTAAACTGAAGAGGAACGATTTCTTTCTGTGTGTCTTCAACAAGCTGCTTGCACCATTTATTTATAGTGTAGTTAGCTGCTAAACACGGACCCGCTGCCACTCATTTGGTGGAGCACTTGACCATGGTGGGCAGAGCACCAGACTGCTAACTAATGGAGCAATCACTTGCTATTATGGAGCAAACATTTGGCAATGGTGGGAGACGCACTAGCCTGCTGGAACAAATCCACGGATTGGAACATATCCGTTACAAACACGGTGTGAGCGACGACGACGACAGTGCGAGGCTTGCCTTCTTCTTTACTCTTTAAGAGCTACAAGAAGAGCAATTGTATATATACCCACCAAAATCCTTTTCCTCTTCCAATATGGGACAATGTTTCAAGAGAAAGAAACTTAAAATTTTACTCAAAAATTTCATTTTCCTTCCATTTCCCATTCACCCTCTTTTTAAGACTTTTCCATCTTAAAATCCTCAACACTTAATCCTAGAAAAATTATATATATGTATATTCTAATGTAATAAAGTACATGTATTTCATAAAAAAATATAATGTATGTTTGTGGTATATTATAAATCATGTGTTTTTTTTAAGAAAAAAAGCATGTATATATGCATATGTTGTTTTATACACTTATTTACATTTGAATAGATATTATTAATATACAATTTACATTTTGTACTAATATAACGTGCATATTTGTATAAATTATCCGTATATAAATAGTATATATGAAATATTCTTTTTTCTATACACATATTAGTGGCATGTTAATATTTTAGATTAAATTTTATGTAAGGTATTTGTTAGCAATATACTTTGAATAATATCAATATAATAATGTATTATGATGTTTATATATAAGTTGTATATGTGGTATAAAGTACATATAAAAAATATATATGACATATTGATTGAATATTTACATTATAAATTATCACAATATAATATACTTGAAATATATTAAAGGTATATTTTGAGTAAAAATAAAATTATACAGAAAAAAACGTAAACTCAACAAAAAAAACTATAATTCTCATTGTGCCGAGGGAATTATTTTTGAGATATTCTTCTTTCAGAATCTTTGATATATTTGGGTAAGTATTATTTATAGAAGAGAAAAAAGAAATTATGGAAGAGTGAGGGAAAGAAAATGTAGTAAAAAGTATATTAATATAGAGGGATCCCTTAGTTAATGGAGTTATCAACGTGAAAGTGCTAAAAAAATTAAAAAAAATGTCATTTTTGGAATAAACAAAGCCTACTATCATTTATGAGAATAATTTTTAAAAAAGGAGCAACCACGTAAAAATCTCCATAAAAAGTTGTTAAACATATTCCTTCGTATGTCTAGTAGATTCCTGTTAATTTCATGGTGTATACCTACAAAGATTAGTATTATTAGTGATAGAGATAATAGCTACTGACATTAGAAAGTTTCATTGTGTATGTCATATTAAAAGAATATTAGTTGAATTGTACGAATAAATTTGTACTTGACCAATAGAAGGACATGAAAATAAAAAATATGTATGTGATGAGTAACACAAAAGTTGAAGGGAAAATAGGAGGGATAAACCATGGATCAAATAACCAAAATAATCAACCAAAAACATGAATTTGTAATAAAGTATGAGATAAATAACCATAAAAATCTTCCAAAAGATATGAAAGTTGTAATAAAATATGGGTTTTCTATCCCTCCTTTCTTTCTTGAAATTCCATTGCAAAAATCTGAATCCTCAGAAAAATATTGAAGCAAAATGCTATTACAATCATCGAATGCTACAAAATCATGGCAACATATCTACTGCGCTTTATGTCACGACCCAATTTTTCCTATAGGTCGTGATGGCACTCAATGTTACCGTTAGGCAAGCAAACAGTGAACTAACTTTGTAATCTTTTTTTTTTTAGAGATTTGAAATGGTTGATTTTTAATTATTCCGAAATAAAGAAGTGTAAAAGGTTGTAAAATGAGAAAGTAAATAATTTTTAAAGCAATGGGATAAAGTAATTACTCAAAAACCAACAAGTGTCTACTAGCATAAATCTCCAAGACCTGGTGTCACAAGTGTATGAGCTACAAGTATAATATATAAAAGGATACTACACTACTCTCTAAAATGAAATAGACAGAAAATAAAGCAAAAGAAAAACTTCGGCTACTGTAGAACGGGCTCGGAAGGCAGCTCGCCACTAAGTCTCGTAGTAATCAAGGATGCGCGACAGACTGATATCCAGATGCACCTACCTCAGATCCTGCACGATTATTGCAGAAGTATAGCATGAGTACATAAATAACATGTACCCAGTAAGTATCCAGTCTAACCTCGAAGAAGTAGTGACGAGGGGTCGACTTCGATACTTACTATGGGCTAATAATAAATTACTGAAATTATAACTAAGCATGGACTAAATAGTGTGATGAACCAAAAGTTCATCATGTGTTTTAGAACCTAATTCAGTGTTCCGAGTCCTTTAAAACTTTATTTCATTCCTCATCGATTTGCGTGCACAGTCCGGGCGAGTTTTCGAAAAGTTTTTATGTTGAAAGTTGATGAAAATAATAAGTTTTGCCTCTAAAAGATGATTTAGTTAACTTCGATCAACGTTTTGAGTAAACAGACCCGTATCGAAATATGGGGCTTGGGCGTATGCCCCGAATCAAATTCGGAGATCCCTAGCCCGAGTTATGAATTTTTGTTAAAAATTGTAAGTCTAAAAATTTAATGGTTTTTAAGAAATTGATAATGTTTGATCTTGTTGGTATCGAGTCCCTATTTTGGTTCCGGAGTCCGGTACGGGTTCAATATAATATCTAAGTCATCTCTGTGAAATTTGGTGAGAAACGGAGTTGTTTTGACGTGATTCGGATGTCCAGTTGAGAAAATAGAAATTTCAAAGTGTTTTTGAGAATTTTATTTGATTTGGTGCTAAATTCGTAGTCCTAGTTGTTATTTTTGGCGATTTGATGGTGCGAGCAAGTTCGTATGATATTTTAAGACTTGTGTGCATGTTTTGGCTTGGAGCCCCGAGAGTTCGGGTGAGTTTCGGATAGGCTACGGAGTGAAAATAGGAATTTGATCACTGCTGGTTTTTGTTGCAGGCCTCAGACCTCGCAAATACAAGGTCAAGCTTCGCATTTGCAACCACTGTTTGGTTCGCATTTGCGAGCTTCTCATCGCAAATACCCTCGCAAATGCGAAAGAAGATGGGCCAGCCTATGTTCGCAAATGCGAACAATCCATCGCATTTGCGATGGGGACATGGGAAGGTAGGCTTCACATTTGCGACCAATTGATCGCATTTGCGATCAGCTCAGCTCACAATTGTGAGCATTTCTTCGCTTTTGCGAAGGAAGAAGGAGTGTGAGAGACATTGCAAATGCGATGGTTTCCTCGCATTTGTGAGCTTCGCAATTGCGAAGCTCAGGTCGCAATTGCGAAGCTCAGGCCGCAATTGCGACATCTGTAGCTATGTAAAACCTAACTTAGAAGGGATTTTTGCTCATTTCTCAAAATTTTCAAAACAAGAAACCCTCTAGGCGATTTTTCAAAGACCATTTCTTCCCAAAATCATAGATAAGTGATTCTTAACTCGTTTCTTTCAATCTTTCACTTTATTTTACAAGATTTCATCCTAGAATCTAAGATTTTCATGGTGGAATTGGGGATTTTTGGGTAGAAACTAAGGATTTCAAAATTTGGGGATTTAGACCTCAAATTGAGGTCGGATTCCAAAACCAATTATATATCCAGGCTCGGAGTGAATGGGTAATCGGGTTTTGGTCCAAATTTCGGGTTTAGACCAAGCGGGCTCAGGTGTTGACTTTTGTTGACCTTTTCAAAAATGGCCTAAATTGAATTCCTTACAATCGTGGGTAGTTTCTAAGGCTTAAATTGAATTGTTTGGTTGGTAATTTGCTAGATTCTATTTGTTTGAGGCTTGTGAGTAGGGAAAACCGGTGATTGAGCTTTGAGTTTAGCCGTTGGAGCGAGGTAAGTGTCGTGGTTAACCTTGGCTTGAGGAATTAGGTCTTATTTGCCTATTTGCTATGTGTTTGAATGTTGAGTACAATGCATAGGTGAGGTGACGAGTATCTATGCGTTGTTGTTGATTCATAACATGCTAGTGTGTCTTATTCCTAAAATTATAGCTTTCCATGATCATATTAACCATGCTTAGACTAGTTTATTATTATGTTGATTGTTCTTATCATATGTACAGATTTTGGTACTGATTGGGTATTGACTCAAAGTCGAGGTTGATATTGTGGAAGTAATTGTTGAAGTAAGACTTATTGTTGCCATCTCTATCTCCCTATAATTATTATTCCTTGTTTTGGTGAGGGAGAGTGTTAATACACGAACGGTGATGCCTGCCATTCTTATTTGATTTATATGGTGAGGATGAGAGTAAAAGCATGAAGAGTGATGCCGTGCCATTCTTATTTGATTTATATGGTGAGGATGAGAGTAAAAGCACGAAGGGTGATGCTGTGCCATTCTTATTTGATTTATGCGGTGAGGATGAGAGTAAAAGCATGAAGGCTGATGCCGTGCCATTCATATTTGATTTATATGGTAAGGTTGAGAGTAAAAGCACGAAGGGTGATGCCGTGCATTTTCCGTTACTGTATTTACTTGTTGTTACTGGTTCAAGGTGCACTAGTTGTTTAAATTCCTCGACTGCTGTGATTCTTTATCTTGCAATCCCCTCGGCATGTTTCCCCTCCCGTTATCATCTGTTTAGCTTCTACTATGTTATGTTGCTAGTATATTGTTTAACTGCATAGGTTTATGTATGTGTCTTTGTGACGACCTGGCCGGTCGTCTTAAGAATTAACGCCACGATCCCCTATTAATTGCTTTTCCGAGTTTATTTCTGCTATTTTGATTTGCCGGGATGTTCGGTTTTGAGTTTCGGGGAGTGTTGGGATACTTAGTCCCAGAATGAGAGCTTAAGTGTTGGAAAGTTGACTTTAGTCAAAAAAGTGTGAAGACGACCTCGGAATGGAAATCCAACGGTTCCGTTAGCTCCGTTGGGTGATTTTGGGCTTAAGGGCATGATCAGATTGTGTTTTGGAGGTCCATAGCTAATTTAGGCTTGAAATGGCGAGAGTCGAATTTTTGAAGTTTCCGGTCCGATAGTGAGATTTTGATCTAAGGGTCGGAATGGAATTCCGAAAATTGGAGTAGCTCTGTAGTGTTGAATGTGACATGCTTGCAAAATTTCAGGTCATTCGGACGAGATTTGATAGACTTTTTGATCGAAAGCATAAGTTAAGAGTTCTTGGAGTTCTTAGGCTTGAATCCTATGTTAAATTGGTGATTTGATATTGTTGTGAGCGTTCCGAAGTTTTGAACAAGTTTGAACGATGTCATGGGATGTGTTGGTACAATTGGTTTGAAGTCCCGGGGACTCAGGTGAGTTCCGGGTAGGTTCCGGGATGTTTTAGGCCGAAAATCATAGTTGTTGTAGGTCCAGAAGAGTTGCAGGCCTCGGAACCCACTAGTGTGGTCCGCACAAAATCCAGTGCGTCCGCGATGGGGGCTGTGCGACCGCACAAAATGCAGTGCGGTCCGCGGTGAGGAAAATTTCACTGGTCCTATTTCGGAAGCTCATATCTTTTGATCTACAAGGAATTGTGGGATGATTTAAAAACAAAAATTGTAGCCCTTCGTGTCTAGTTTCCATAATGATAAAGAAATCACAATTTGGTTATCTATAGAGAAAGCTATAGCCAAAATACTAAAGCCTATCACTGCAGTCAAAACCTATGCTGACAGCAGTCGTTTTTGTGCGGACCGCACTGGTTTTATGCGGACAACACTCGTTTTTGTGCGGTCCGCATTGGTGAAAATCCAGGGGGTGCCCTATAAATATGAGGTTTTGGGTTTTATTTCATATTTTGACCTAGAGAGCTCGGATTTTGGCGATTTTTCGAAGGTTTTTCAAGAAATTCATCGGGGTAAGTGATTCTAACTCAGATTTAGCTAGAGTACATGAATCCATCATTGAATTCATGATTTGGGATGGAATTTGGGAAGAAAACTTGTGAAATCTTTCAAAAATTTAAAATGATGATTTGAAAAACCAAATGGTATCGGAATTGGATAATTTTGGTATGGTTAGACTCGTGAAGATATGAGGATTCTGAAAATGTCAATTTTACCCGATTCCGAGACGTGGGCCCGGGGGCGTTTTGGTCATTTTACATAATTTCGCGTATTAGCTTAGAATTTAATTGTAGAATCAATTACTTGAAGTGTTATTTACATTATGCAATTGAATTAAATATATTTGGGCCATTTGGAGTAGTACTCGTGGCAAAGACGTGGTGTTGGGTTGATTTTGAGCCGGTTCGAGGTAAGTGGCTTGTCTAACCTTGTGTGGGGGACCTTCCCCTTAGGATTGATATATTTGGTAATTGAAATGCCTTGTATGTGAGGTGACGAGTGCGTACTTGTGCAAATTGTTAGAAATTCGGTTTTCTTTAAGTACTTATTAGTATGTTCCCTCTCCTGCTTTTATTACTTATACTATTAAGCCCGTTGTTAGCTTAGGAAAACATATCTAAGTGATTTAATTGCTTTAATTGTTCAATCTGTTTACCTGAACTCTGTGCAGCATGCTAGGCTAGAATTATTTGTTGCCTTAACATGAAATTTCCCTTCTCTGAATATTTTCTTGCGGCTGCTGTGTATTTACATTGGAACTACGGATGTGAGATTCCGGTAGCTCCCCATTGTCTGTTTACTTTGGGACTGCGAGTTAGATTCCCGATAGATCCCCCTACATATTTACTTTGGGACTACAGGTTAGATTCCCGATAGATCCCCCTACACATGGAACTCCGGGAATGCACCCGGTAGATTCCCCCAGTACTGGGTATTTTCATTTCGGACTACGGATCGGGTTTCCGATAGATCCCTGCGCATTGATAGTTGGACTACGGGACGGGATCTTGGGAGATCCTTCGAACATATATATGATGGACTACGGGACGGTATCCCGGGAGATCCACTGGACAGTTGTAATTGGGACTACATGACGATATCCTGGAAGGTGCCCCGGTTGTTGTCTCTATGTTGAGCTATATTTCTTTCCGTGGTTTGTTTTGTCTCTATTCTAGTTGTTGTTGTTCTGTCAATTCTATGTTATTTCTTACCATTGCACTTATTTATACTGTTTTATTCCACATTGTTATCCCTTATGTTGTATTTAACCTCAGTAGGGCCCTGACCTTCTTCGTCACTACCCAACCGAGGTTAGGCTTGGCACTTACTGAGTACCGTTGTGGTGTACTCATGCCTCTTCTGTGCATGTTTTTCATGTGCAGATCCAGGTACTTCTACTCAGGCCTACCATCCTTGAGGGAGGCGACTATTTAGAGACTTCGAGGTACATCTTCCGTATCCGCAGACCGAGGAGTCCCTTTCTATTCCTGCTTTCTAGTATTTAGCCCTTCTGTACTTTCTGTTCTTATTAGACAATTTCGAAGTTAGAGCTATGTAGCATTTCTTTTTCTTAGCTTGTGATTTGTGGGTTTCGGGGTCTTGGATTTAGATATTGGTTTTGAGATTTATATAAATATGGTGTATGCCGAGCGACACATTTAACACTGTTATTGCCTTATTTCTGTTTTTTAAATTGTTTTACTTCTGCAAGTTTTGGTTATCTTCCGCAAGTTTAGGCTTACCTAGTCGTAGAGACTAGGTGCCGTCACGATGGTTCACGGAGGGCGGACTGGGGTCGTGACAGTCTTGTCTTAGCCTCGTCACTACTTCACCGAGGTTAGGCTCGGCACTTACCAGTACATGGCGCCTGTCGTAGAACTAGGTCAGCCTTAACTCAATGCAACCCAAAACCACAATACTAAAACTAGATCATTTGCAGATTTTTTTTATCATTTTTAATAAATTTTTAAGACATAAAATAAAGATTCATATTACGATACAACCATCCCAAAACCACGGTGTCACGGAGTACATGAGCATCTAAGGTGAACACATAGTCTATTAAAGTGTCTAAAGAAGCAATTGTAATACAACTAGAAAATGAGAAGGAGAGTCAAGGCCTGCGAATGCCATGCAAATACCTCAACAAACTCCACAGCCTGCAACCTCAATCAGCGACTGCCATTGGGGCCCAAAGTACTTGGATCTGCACACAAGGTGCTTGGGGTAACGTGAGTACACCAACTCAGTAAGTAACAAGTCTAACCTTTGGACTGATAGGTAGTGACGAACTCAACCTCATCAAAGGTAACAGAAATAACATACAGAAACGTAGGAATGCTTTCAGTTAAATAAATAGTTCGAACAGTAAAACAGAGCAGGTATGTACAGGGTAAGGAAGTGTAACTCTGTTATATCTACATGCCAATGCACATGCTGTATGAAATGAACCATGTTGATTGCCTCATGTGCCCACAATATCAAATGCTCGTCCACTCAGTACGATATATGGATCATACGGCCCAAGGAAGAACCATCCCGGAATATATATATACACACATCTCTGACAGCAGTCACTCAGTACTGAGGAAGGTCATTCCAGCCTATGGAGAAGATCCATCTCCAGATTATAATAATAACAACCTCACAACCACTCAGTACAGTATATGGCTCACAAGGCCCAGGGATGATCCATCCCGGAATAAATACACATCACTGACAACAGTCATCCAGTACCGAGGAAGGCCATTCCAGCCCTATGGAGAAGATCCATCTCCAGGTATAAGTACTTAGGACAAGATCCATGTCCAGGGAAGATCCATCCCTCAATAATATCATCTGCGCTCACTGGGGGTGTATAGACTACGGAGGGGCTCCTTTCAGCCCAAGCGCCATAACAAGCCAATGAAGGCATAATCAATAATCTGTTGCGGCGTGTAGCCCCATCCAATAACTGTCACTCATAATCAGGCTCTCGCCCTCACTCAGTCATCACTCTCCAGTCTCTCTCACGGGCTCACAATGCCAGGAAAACTAGCGCAGAACAATGATATGATGTGCAAATAATAACAACCGAGACTAAGACATGACATGATATGATGAACAAGACTGAGTACAGAATATCAATGAAACTATTGAGATGACAGTAAGAAACGACCACTCAGGTCTCAACAGTATTGGCATGAAGCCTTAACATGATAATTAGCATGATTTACAGTTCATTTCCTTAATCATATAATCACAACACATATATCAATAAGAAAGAGTCACTAAGCGGTGTAGTGGAATGAACCAGGCCACAATTCTTATAGTGCACGCCCATTCACCTGTCAATTGGCACTTGCGTCACCTCAATATAAACCATATAGCATAACGTCCGGGGTTTCGAACCCTCAGAACTAAGTTTGGAAGCGTTACTTACCTTATACCAAGCTAAAACTCTAGCCTTCGATGCCCGTGTCTCTCGATTCGGACTCCAAATGTTCCGAATCTAACCAAAATCAGTATATTATCATCAATATACGCTAAAGGAATGAAACCAATACGAAAATTATGAAATTAATTCAAAAATCCCAAAATTGGCTAAACCCGACCCCCTGGCCCACGTCTCAGAATCCGATAAAAATCATAAAATTAGAAAGCTCATTCGCTCACGAGTCTACCCATATCAAATTCACCAAAATCCGACGTCAAATGGTCCTCCAAATCCCTAAAATCCACTCTCCAAAATCGCCTTCTCCCGAGCTCTCTAATGAATTTTGAAATTATGGACCAAAATCCACAATTTTGAACTTAAACATTCTGCCCCGACATTTCCTTCACTCGATGGCAGAAATTGCCTAGCGATCGCGAAGCACAAAATTTAACCTTACGCGATCGTGGAACAACCCATGCGATCGTGAAGCACAGGTTTGCCAACTCACGCGATCGCGACCTTTCCCACGCGATCGCATAGAACAATCACTTCCACTTCTCACCAGCTCACTCTCTTCTACGTGAACACGACCCTAGCCACGCGTTCGTGAAACATAACATCACCGCCATTCGCAATCGCGTCCTCACCTCTGCGATCGCATAGAACAAATTCCACCTCTGCCCCAACTAAGCCTACGTGATCATGAACTCCCCTTCGCGATCACGAAGAACAAATCTTCTGTAACAGAAAACTAGCAAAATCTGCTAACTCTTCATGTCCAAAAATGTCCCGTTAACCACCCGAAACTCACTTGAGGCCCTCGGGACCTCAACCAAACATTCCAACACATCCCATAACATCATTCAAACTTAGTCGAGCCTTCGAATCACTCAAAACAACAACAAAATACCAAATCAACCTCGGATTCAAGCCTAAAAACTTAGAAACTTTCAAATTCCACAAACATTGCCGAAACCTATCAAATCACCTCGGAATAACCTGAAATTTTGCACACACATCACAAATGACACTACAAACCTACTCCAACTTCCCAAATTCCATTCCGACCCCGATATCAAAATTTCCACTGCTGACCGAGATATACCAAATTTTCAATTTCGCCAATTCAAGTCTAATTCTACCATAGACCTCCAAATCACATTCCGGACGAGCCCCAAGTCCAAAATCACCTAACGGAGCTAATAAAATCATAAAAATCCAAATCCGAGATCAAATACTTAAAAGTCGAAACTTGGTCAAACCTTCCAAATTTAAAGCTTCAGGCTGAGAATCATTCTTCCATATCTGTTTCGATTAACCTGAAAACCAAAACCGACGATTTACATAAGTCATAATACATCATACAGGGCTAGTCATGCCCAAGAACTGGCGAACAAAGTGCAAATGCTCAAAACAACTGGTTGGGTCGGTACATCCTCCCCCACTTAAACATATGTTCATCCTCGAACGTGCCTAGAGTAGTTCCGAAAACCATCAAATCGCTGTATAACCTTACCACGGACATACCCGGGGGTGATCCCACGTCACCCTATCTTATATAGGTCCGATAGCACAATGTAACTGAAATTTCAGAATCCAACCTAGCCCATAAACCTTAGAACCAAATTTCCACTTCCGTAATTATCTATAAGATCAGAATCTCACATCTACACACCGAAAATTTGAACACGCCGTATTAAGACATAACCACAATTCAAGATGGAAATCACATGATATACCACATAACTCAATCACTCATAGCGATAACTTCTAATGACAGTAGATGCCCGAACAACCTAATTCCGCTAATAAGCCTCTTATCAAACCAAAGCCTCATTCCAAAACTTTCGTATACTGCCAATGATGAAGAACCATGCAGAAATCATACTCATTCCTCCGATCAAACAGTCATGGAGTCACCTCTCAGTCGGCAAGGACCGTCGTAAATTTCTAAACTGATCAGCATCAATATCCTCCCCAAATATACCGCAGTCAGATCCGATAGCATCCATTATAGGTCCGATGACCTCATTTTCATCAATCACAACCACTCTAGCGACATGACACATCGATATGATCTAAAACCACAATCCGTGCACCAAAAAGCAACAACCCAAATGTACTCAAATCATGGAAAATGACTCAAATGAGAGAGTTGTACCGCAAGCTCGCCAGTACCACTAAACACAATGCTGAGAACCCATCACACATTGTAGAACCAGAACATACGAATCTAACCCGTAGGATCATACCTCTACAAAACTTCGCTTCAATGCATGACCCTATCCAAATACTGGTCCACATGAGACACCTCAAGTCACCATGCTCAAAATCATCAACCACGCGCAATTTGATGTCTAGTACCAAAAGTAAATCACCATAACCATGGAGAAGCGAATGACATAACAACACGCAAAACCCCAAAAGAACATAACCAATACGCCATCCATCGAGCAATACCCAATACTCTTCCCGCTCAAATTCCGCTATGAAACCCCAATAGAACTGCACCATATGTGCATATAACCAACAAATCATAACTCCTTGAAACATGGAAAGGTAACTCATTAATCACTCTAGAACACAAATAAGCTTAATAACAATCGAACGACACATCCCTCAACAATAGCAATTCAGAGTCAACACATCCGACTTGGTACGGAACACCTCCATATATGCCTAACAATGAACCCAAATCAACTCTGGTCCACAATAGATAAATAACTCTCCAAAAGTTAACAATGATTGAATCATGGCACATACTATCATCTGACTAGCTTTGCCCACATCTTCACAGTCCACCACCACAAAATAATCTGTTTATGAGAATTCCTAATCTCCAAATCCATAAAGCACACGAATCACCCCATCCGATCTGAACTCTATCGCTTGGATATCTAACACACCTTTAATACCCAATCATTCTATGAGGGATACTTGTATAATTCTTCTGTGCCACCAAGCAAACTTTAATATCAGCAGTCGATCCAACAAGAGAGTGTCGTAATACCAAGGAAGTACCTTTAACTCAAACACATTGCCCTTTCTGAAATGTTTACCCTCATTAAGCCGTACCAATTCATAATATCATTTACCTAGTCATCTGAAACTGCCCATGCTACCTAAGAATTTATGACCTTCCTTTCATAACTGAACTGTGACCTTACATATACAAATCTCAACCCTACACAACATACCGCATATACCATGTCATCCTATGAAAAATATGAGAACTTCATAATCCATTCCGATCCACAAGCAACTACGTACTCCACTAGCCAAGAACTTTCCATTTGATCCAATCTAGAAGAAAATTGCTATACATCGCATGCTCCTCATGCCAGTAGAAAATATACATCTCTAATCGTGGTAGAAACCATCAAGAACTCTCTGAATTCCATTTGCACAAAACCAAACCATCAAGACTAAATCTTTCTAACTCAACCAAGCTACGCAGGTCACCAAAACCCAAGAGCATTGCCACGAACACTTGTAGAAACTCATTACCTCATAAGCACCCCAAAGAAGTTATCATATCCCTTACCACACCAATCCGACCTACTACCAAGCTATCCTATTTATCCAAGTTCCTTCAAAATTACCTTCAAATTGATACTTCCCCTTGCCATAATACCGCAATCCTCAACCCAGACTCATCACACGAGACTCAAGCATGAAACCACATCGTCTAAGGCTCATAAGCCGCTAAATACTCTCTTAAATATTCCCGAAAGTACTACATTCGAAATACTTACCCTGAAGAGACTTCCTGCGAATCTAAAGCCATTACCTTCACCTTCCTGATACTGATGTGTAGAATCCATAATGATATAGAAATGCCAGAAGTCTTCACCTTCTAGACAAATACACATCCTAAAGATCTCCAATTATCACATATAAGTCTTGAATCTATTAAAACCATTCTCGGGAGTCATCCACTCTACTCAGGTTAGAATTAAACTAATCAAACAAACCAAACAACCTGTGCTCCATCAGCAACACCTAAAGAGTAATCCATCCTTCTAAGAAACCGAGTAATATCCTACTCCATACCTGTTACATCCCTTACAATAACAACTAATTCATCCAACGTTTCTCATATACCCATAAAGCATAACATAACCACTATCCAAATTTTCCTTTACTCGAGTCATCCTTGATCTCAACCCCTGTAAGCCACAACTGATTCGTCGTATACCTCAAATTGAAACTGATACGACATTTATTCGTGCAATCAACTTATCAATAGCAGACTCCTCACTTAGCTTAAAGCCATAGGCCAAAACACCCAAAAACTCACAATGCCTATACTCTCTTACTGCCATAATACCATAGTAAGGTTTAACTAAATCCTTCATAAGCTCGTGCAACATAAACCATCTAGTACTTCAAATCATCTAAAAATATCGCATTCACCCTCGTAACAGTCAAGACAACTCTCATACGCGATCCAAACTCAAACTGCAGCACATGTAATTTATTGGTAAAAGAGGACTTCCAACAAACAACATAGGGATCACACAAACTTCAGAACACTCCGTAGGAGATAACCCACTTGCTCCGCCTCAAACTAACTTCTCTTTGTACCCTTCCACCGCTATAAACATCACATGATCTTCCTGAGTCAGAACTCATCTCACGACATAAAATCTACATCACTTATCAACTAAACAACATGAAAAGATCCTTCAACACACCCCTAACTCGGGGCTACACATCAAATCAAGATGGAAATCAAGCACTAAATCTTTCTTTCTACCCTCAAGCAGACCCTTCTCGTTACATCCAAATCACATGAACACATCTCGCAGTCACATCATGCTCATCACGTAGCCATCCAGCCATCACTTCCACTAATAGAGACACTACCGAACATATAAATCCAAAAAGCACGTGCTCACATATTCAATACATCAGTGCTCCAGCTACAGGCAAAGCCCAGCCTCAAGTCATCTAGACTAGCCCAACATCAACATACGAAAATCACATCTCACCCCTCATTCAGGGAATACAAGTCGTCGATACACAACTTGATCGAGCGCTCATGTGTGCACACGAATACGTGGAAGGAATTCAAAGAGTTACATTTCAAGCTGAATCAATGTCGCATGATAAAAATTCAAGAATGTGGGATTTCCTAAAGGTTCTGGAGCCTCTCAAAGATAGGTACAGATGTCTCTATATTGATCCACAAGACTCTACTAAACCCGCTTATGACTCGTGAGACCTATGTAACCTAGGCTCTAATACCAACTTGTCACGACCCCCAAACCGACCCGGTCGTGATGACGCCTATCATTGAACCAGGCCAGCCTCAACTCAACGCAACCAAAAACCAAATTACTAAAACCAGATCATTTACGGAAAAACTTTTATCATTTTAAATAAATTGTTAAGACATAAAATAAAGATTCATATTACGATACAACCATCCCAAAACTAGGGTGTCACGGAGTACATGAGCATATAAGATGAACACATAGTCTATTAAAGTGTCTAAAGAAGCAACTGTAACACAATTGGAACATGAGAAGGAGAGACAAGGCCTGCGAACGCCATGCAGTTACCTCAACAAACTCCACAGCCTGCAACCTCAATCAGTGACTGCTACTGAGGCCCAAAGTACCTGGATCTGCACACAAGGTGCAGGGGGTAAGGTGAGTACACCAAGTCAATAAGTAACAAGTCCAACCTTTGGACTAATAGGTAGTGACGAGCTCAACCTCATCAAAGGTAACAGAAATAACGTACAGAAACGTAGGCATGCTTTCAGTTAAATGAACAGCTCAAACAGTAAAACAGAGCATGTATGTACAAGGTAAGGAAGTGTAACTCTGCTACATCTACATGCCAATGCACATGCTGTATGAAATGCACCATGTTGAGTGCCTCATGTGCCCACAATCTCAAATGCTCATCCACTCAGTACGGTATATGGCTCATACGGCTCAAGGAAGATCCATCCCGAAATATATATATACATCTCTGACAGCAGTCACTCAGTACTGAGGAAGGCCATTCAAGCCTATGGAGAAGATCTATCTCTAGATTATAATAATAACAACCTCACAACCACTCTGTACGGTATACAGCTCACAAAGCCTAGGGAAGATCCATCCCAGAATATATACACATCACTGACAACAGTCATCTAGTACCGAGGAAGGCCATTCCAGCCTTATGGAGAAGATCCATCTCCAGGTATAAGTACTTCAGACAAGATCCATGTCCAGGGAAGATCCATCCCTCAATAATATCATCTGCGCTCACTGGGGGTGTATAGACTCCATAGGGGCTCCTCTCAGCCCAAACACCATAACAAGCCAACAAAGGCATAATCAATAATCTGTTGCGGCGTTCGGCCCGATCCCATAACTGTCACTCATAACCAGGCTCTTGGACTCACTTAGTCATCACTCTCCAGTCTCTCCTACGGGCTCACAATGCCAAGAAAACTAGCCCGAAATAATGATATGATGTGCAAATAATAACAACCAAGACTAAGACATGACATGATATGCATGAACAAGACTGAGTACAGAATATCAATGAAACTAATGAGATGACAGCAAGAAACGACCACTCGAGTCTCAACAGTATTGGCATGAAGCCCTAACACGATAATTAGCATGATTTATAATTCATTTCCTTAATCATATAATCAAAACACATATATCAATAAGAAAGAGTCACTAAGCGGTGTCGTAGAATGAACCAGGCCACAATTCTTACGGTGAACGCCCACTCGCCCGTGACTTGGAACTTGTGTCATCTCAATACAAATCATTATAGCACAACGTTCGGGGTTTCAAACCCTTAGAACCATATTTGGAAGCGTTACTTACCTCAAACCAAGCCCAAACTCTAGCCCGTGATGCCCTTGGCTCTCGATTCAGCCTCCAAATGTTCCGAATCTAACCAAAATCACTGTATTATCATCAATTTATGCTAAATGAATAAAACCCATACGAAAATTATCAAATTAATTCAAAAATCCCGAAATTGGCCAAACCTGACCCCCAGGCCCACATCTCGGAATCTGATAAAAATCACAAAACTAGAAAGCCCATTCGCTCACGAGTCTACCCATATAAAATTCACCAAAATCCGACATGAAATGGTCCTCCAAATCCCTAAAGCCCACTCTCCAAACTTTCTTCCATTTTCCCCAAATATTCACCCCAACTTCCCAAATTAAATGATAAAAATCAAGACATAATCATGGAATTTAACCAAATTTGAGTGAAGAACACTTACCCCAATCAATCCTCTAAAAATACCCTCAAAAATCGCCTTCTCCCGAGCTCTCTAATGAAATTTGAAATTATGGACCAAAACCCTCATTTTTGAACTTAAACATTCTGCCCAGACATTTCCTTCACTGCGATCGCGGAAATTGCCTCGCGATCATGAAGCACAAAATATCCTGCCCCTTATATTTACCTTACACGATCGCGGAACAACCCACGTGATCGCGAAGCACTGCTTTTCCAACTCACGCGATCGCGATCTTTCCCACGCGATCGCATAGAACAATCACTTCCACTTCTCACCAGCTCACTCTTTTCTACGCAAACGCAACCCTAGCCACGCGTTTGCGAAACACAACATCATAGCCATTTGTGATTGCGTCCTTACCTCTATGATCGCATAGAGCAAATTCTACCTCTGCCCCAACTAAGCCTACGCGATCGCTAACTCGAGAACAAATTCCACCTCTGCCCCAACTAAGCCTACGTGATCGCGAACTCCCATTCGCGATCGTGAAGAACAAATATTTTGCAACAGAAAACCAGAAAAATCTTCTAACTCTTCAAGTCCAAAAATGTCCCGTTAACCACTCGAAACTCATCCGAGGCCCTTGGGACCTCAACCAAACATTCAAACAAATCCCATAACATCATTCAAACTTAGTCGAGCCTTCAAATCGCTCAAAACAAAACCAAAACACCAAATCAACCTTGGATTCAAGCCTAAGAACTTAGAAACTTTCAAATTCCACAAACAACACCGAAACCTATCAAATCACCTCCGAATAACCTGAAATTTTGCACACACATCAAATATGACACTACAAACCTACTCCAACTTCCAGAATTCCATTCCGACCCCGATATCAAAATTTCCACTGCCGACCGGGAAACACCAAATTTCCAATTTCGCTAATTCAAGCCTAATTCTACCATAGACCGCCAAATAACAATCCGGACGCACACTAAGTCCAAAATCACCTAACGGAGCTAATCAAATCCTAAAAATCCAAATCCGAGATCGAATACTTAAAAGTCAAAACTTGGTCAAACCTTTCAAATTTAAAGCTTCAAGCTGAGAATCGTTATTCCATATCTGTTTTTATTAACCTGAAAACCAAATCCGACAATTTACATAAGTGATAATACATAATACAAGGCTAGTCATGCCCGAGAACTAGCGAGCAAAGTGCAAATGCTCAAGACAATCGGTCAGGTCGTTACACTTTTTGTGCAGATTTTGGTACTGGACCGTGTTGACCCGAGTTGAGTTGCTGACTTCAATCTTACTGGAGACCCAAGGTAGATCTCCCGACGTTCGCTAACCCTGGAGTCCCCTTCCAGTTATTTCAGTTTACTATTTCTTTTAATTCTAAAATAGTTGTACTTTCTTTCAGCCAGTATTTGTGGTGACTCTTAGAAGTTCGTGAATTGTGATACCAGATTCTGGGTAGTTGTGTATAATTACTTAGGTTATTATAAAATTCTGCACTCCTTTAATCTATTTTGGTTTAATTGTTGTTATTTACTGAATTGGTTAAGAGTTAGTGCATCCAATCTCTAATTGTTGGCTGCCTAGCATCTGAAAGTTACGCGCTATCATGGTCCCGACGGTGGGAAATCTGGGTCGTGACAAGTTGGTATCAGAGCACTAGGTTTCCTAGGTCTCACAATTCACGAACAAGCTTAGTAGAGTCTGAGGGATCAGTACAGAGACGTTTGTGCTTATCCCTAGAGGCTACAGAGTTTAGGAACAATTTCACTTTTATTCTTCTCTGTCATGCGGTTTTGTTCTCTCAATGCTAATTAAACTCTCTACTCTTGTTCTTTCGAAGATGGCGAGAACACGTACCACTTCTTTAGCTGATAGCATCTAGAGCCCCTAGTGGCAGCTCCCACGAGGGGCAGAGGACGAGGCCGAGCCGGGGTAGGGGCAGGGCTCAACATAGAGCTCGAGCAGCAGCGCTAGTGGCGGAGCCTCAGGTAGAGTTTAATGAGGAGGCTCTATCCCAGACCGTTCCAGCAGGGCTAGCTCAGGTTCTAGAAGGGTTCGTCGCTACCCCGGTACTTTAGGATGATTTGGTCTGTTTAATGGGCCTTATAGAGAGTGTGGTACAGACCGACACATTCCCTGTAGCACCAGCCGTCTTTCAGGCTGGGGGAGGAGCACAGACTCTCGCTACCCATACTCCGGAGCAGATGGCTCCTCAGTTTCAGACTCCAGCAGCTCAACCAATTGGGGCAGTTCCACCGGGTGTTGCAGCACAGATCGGTGATGGATCAACTATATCTTCTGAGGCTTTGTGGAGATTGGATAGGTTTACCAAGCTTTTCCCAGTTCACTATGGCGGTACATCTTCAGAGGATCCCCAGGACTATCTAGACAGTTGTCATGAGGTGTTACGTAACATGGGGATAATGGAGACCAATGGGGTCGACTTTGCTGCATTTCATCTATCGGGTTCCGCCAAGAAATGGTGGAGGGATTATATGTTGGTCACACTAGCTGGGTCGTCGGCTCTTACTTGGGACCAGATCTCTCAGCTATTTCTTGATAAGTATAATTCTATCACTCAGAGAGAGGACTACCGGAGGTAGTTCGAGCGTCTGCAATAGGGTTCTATGACTGTCACCCAGTATGAGACTCGATTTTGTTGATTTGGCCCGTGATGCTCTTCTTATACTTCCTACCAAGAGAGAGAGGGCGAGGAGGTTTATTGAGGGACTTACTCAGCCTATCAAATTGCATATGGCTAAGGAGACTGGGAGTGAGATTTCTTTCAAGGATGCAACAAATGTTGCCAGGCGAGTTGAGATGGTTTTAGCTTAGGGGAGTGGTCAGGGGTCTGACAAAAGGCCTTGTCACTCCGGTGGATTCAATGGGGCCTCATCTAGAGGCTGGGGCACTTTTGGCAGAGGCCATCTTCCCAGGTTGTTTCATTCAGCACTTCAGGCTTCTCACAGTGCTTCAGGTGGATGTGGACCTCATATGTAGTATTCCGATCAGCTAGCCTACAGTGCACCACCAGCTCCTATCAGTGCACCTCCGTTCCAGAGTTTTTAGGGTGGTTACTCAGGCCACTAGGGTCAGTTTTAGGATCATTAGGCACAACAGCCGAAATTGTGTTATACTTGTGGCGATCCGAGGCACATTGCTAGGTTTTTCCCTCGAGCATCAAGCAGTTCTCAGAGTTAGGGTTCTCGTGCCATGATCCCAACACCGGATGTTTCTCCGCCCACTCAGCCATATAGAGGTAGCGGTCAGACAGCCAGATGTGGAGGTTGAGGCATTAGAGGTGGAGGTCAAGCCGCTAGAGCTGGAGGCTAGTCAAACATAGCCCATCTTCGAGTTGCTACACCCCATGTTTTCGTACTTAAGAGTACATCGTAAGTCAATTAATGTAAGCTCATAAATGAAATCATCTTTGAAAAATTTATAAAGTAAGTTAATCATGTTATCGTGGAAGTTAATAATATTTAAGATCGTGAATAACAAGTACCAAGATGGATGGAAGGCTTAGAAGCTAAACGAATTGAAGATGATAAGTTTTGTCGAAAGTCGACAAGTTTGGTGTTACACCCTGTGCGTCCTAAGATGATGTATAATGAATATAAGACTTTTTTATTATTATTGAATGAGTTTAAAGTCATAATATGACTATAATGTTTTGGAAAAATTGGATTTAACTTACGGAAAAATCGAGTTAAGCTTTCCCTTGTAACAAGTCGTTTTGAGAAATTAAATTCATAAGCTTTATAATGTCATTTTGGGACATATATCATACCAAAATGAAGGTATTAGAACCTAGTTTCCAACAGTCTAAACCATTTATTCATACTATATCGGGGTAGATAAATATAGATTTTTAAATTAGGGTCACCAAGTCACGTTGCCGCACTTCGGAGAAACTGGCAGGTTTATAGTCCAAGTTGCGACATAGTTTTCTCCCAATATATTGAGAGTTACATGGAGATCTTTATATGGAATTAAATCCCTATGTGTCTAGTTTCCAACGCTGTAAACCATTTGTCAATACGATATCGGAGTAGAGATATATAAGTGTCCGAAGTGGCACTGATCAAGCTGCCAAGCAGGCAGCTTAACCACCTGCTTGGAGAATTGAGGCGGTGGGCCTATAAGTCGTCTTTATCCATTATATTTAATCAATACCCAGAGTTCAATTACTGCAAGATACTCTCAAACTCTCCAAGAACTTGTCCAAGATTCCAAGAAATAACTCAAGAGAAATCAACACAAACCCTCATCAAAAGTGTTAAAGACCACAAGAGAATACTTCTATGATATTGTGGTGTGATTGAGGGCTATTGTGAGCTAAGTTGGGATGGGGTTTCGAGTTGTAGCTGATGTTCAAGGTATGTATAACATCTTCTTGATTGTGCCTAAGGTTAATCTTGTGTTAGTTGTGTTGTTTGAGTAAAAAACCATAAGATGCACTTGAAGGAACATGGGATTAGGGGTGTGCATTCAATTTATCGATTCGATTTTGACCCTTATCGATAATTACTTATCGATTATCGATTTGTACATATGCTTATCGTTATCGTTTCAATAAGGTTTCGATTTTTTCGATTTCGATTTACCGATTTTTGTGGCTTATCGATTCGGCTATCGATTACACCAATAAGAACGATAAAGGAAAAATGAAATTTTTAGTTAAGTATGTACTGCAATTCAAACCACAATTTTCTAAGATGCATATCTCAATCATCAAAACAGAAGTGAAAAAAGAAAAAAAGGTAATCTTCAAGACCTACAAGTGAAAAATGGAATCTTTAGTAACTATGTAACGTAAAATTGACCAAAAATGAAAATGCAAGCAAAAGAATAGTAATTCTTCAAGACACAATAAGGAAAAATGGAATTTTTAGTAGTGTAAAATTCAGACCTGACCAAAATTTTGAGAGATGGCATCAAAGCCATTGCCGGTTCGTAAATCTACATGGAAGGGTAGGACATGAGGAATGGCTCTTAGTAAAGGCTTAGGAGGAGGTTTGGTGTGGTATGTGAAGGCTAATGAGAGAGCATACGGAAGAGTATTTTGGATGGCCGTGAATTCTTGTAGAGGTTTAATATTTTCTTGTATACTAGGTTTGCAGTTCACGGAAGATAGGGAGAAAGGTAAAAGCGGCGCTGAATAATGGGTAGAGGAAATAGTAGGGTTAGGGACTTAGGGTAAAGGAAAGGGTATTATAGAATAAGGGTATATTTGTCTTTTTAGTATATCTTATTGGTTTATCGATAAATCGATAACCGAAGAGTACAAAATCGAAATCAATATCTCGATAAGAAAAATTTCGAAATCGAAATCGATAAACCGATAACAAATAATCGATTTGATTTATCGATAAACCGATTCGAATGCACACCCCTACATGGGATACAATTGTCTTTTTGGTTGGACTATTTTGTGGTTAAAAATATGGTTTGTGGTGGCTGAAAATTGTGAGAAATAGTTTGATAATGTTGTTGATGTTGTTGTTGTTGTTAAGCTTTCCTAGGTGTTAATTAAGTTGATTGAAGAAGAAAAGATAAAACAAGTGATTGACGATAAAAATTAAGTTGCTAGACATATGGGGATGTTTTGGAAGGCACTTTGTGAGGTTTTAAACTAGAAATAATATGGTACATATAAGTATGCTTCTCTAAAGGTTGTAAACTAATTTATGGAATAAGAGTTTGATTCAATTTATATCTTTTTATGAGTAAAAGAAACGAGCTTTCCGCTCAATATGATTGTTAAGATAATCGGAGAAACTCATATTGGATTATATTGTTGTTATTGCTAGTGTTGGTTATAGTTGTTGTTGTTGGGTTGTTGAAGACCCTTAGTAGTCTTTGGGATGTATTAAAAAAGGGGAGTTGCTGCCCGATTTTCCTTAAGTCATGCGACTAGCCAAATACGATGGTATGAC